>NC_066511.1:23941921-23964421 GCF_024679095.1 Eriocheir sinensis
TTTTTCAGTAACTGACCCTCGTCCGAAGTCAAATTTTCATTAATTAAGTAAATAAGCAATAATATCTGTTTAGCCATAATCATAGCATGATAATACTGATCTATGTATTTGCTCATTTAACAATTGCTATTCATTTACTGACTTTGTATGAAATAAATGTTATAAATGATTGGAGTATTAAAGTCAATAAGGGAGACCTCATTAGCTATATCAAAAGCTATCTAAAATTTGTCATTTATTGACGTTACCCCTGTTGTTACCGCACGCTACTTCTATTCCTTTATAGTTTTTTCGACCCCCAATTAATGAGTTTACTCAACAATGATTCAAGCACAATGGACTACAGCCTGAAGAGAGCTAAAACACACAGGTATGAGTCTGTCCGTTGATCGACGGTTAAGACATCAGCCGAGTGTGTTACCCACCTGGAAACGGCGTAGGTCGGGAACCTGTAGCTGAGGGTTGAGTTCCGGTTATGGCCGTGGTCCTTGGGGCGTGGCGGCGGCCGGTACACGTATACCAGCGCGTCGGGCTCCGTCTCGAACATTGAATAGATCTCCCCAACGGAGGAATATAGTGAACTGGTGTCACTGTCCGCCATGTACAGAGAGGTACTTTCCCCAGCGGTGCTCCAAGAACAGTCCATTTCATAAATAGTGTCGTCGTCACTGAATGTGTCCTCATAGTCGAAGTTCACAATGAGAGGAGGTATGTCAGCTGGACGAGGGTCAGGGGAGGAGGTATTGTTCTTGTGGTGCCTCTGAGTCGGCCGCTTGATGGGTGGGTCAAGCGTGGTTATGATGTACGGGGAGTCACCATGACGGACTTGCGTAGATCTCTTTTTGCTGGGAGTGTTTTGTTCGTACTTCCAACCAGTTGATTTTGTCTCCGGCAATTCGATGGTTAAAGGAGGAAAAAATGTCCTAGGTGGCTGGGTTAGCTCTACCATTTCTACTTGGGTGGCAGCATCAGCACTGCCAGATCGTGAGGAAAGCTGAGTCGACTTGTGACTGTTTTTTGAGTAACTTGAAGACAAGCTTTGGCTGACTTGTGTGCCAACATGGTGCGTGTTGTTCTCGGAGACATTCCCGCCGTTTTCTGAGCTTGACTTTTTACCGCTGACTTCTGAGTTGTGTGGACTCGCTGCGTTCACCGAATTTTTGTTGCCATTGCTCGAGACATAAATAACAGTGGAGGGTTGACTCAGCTCCTGGTAAGTAGTATCAGAGCCTGACATAACGGATGCATTATCACCCGAGGAGGAGCTTAGGGTGGAAATGGCACTTTTTAGACTTTCATGAGACGATACAGACTGCATGGAGTTTTTTCTCGTCTTTGCTGATGGAAATACCTCCAAAGCTTCCTTACGAGACTGATAACTGAATGAAGTATCATCAGCTGACTCGTTTTCTTTACCGTATTTCTCTGGCCGGACGTCAAGGGTGTTCAGCTTGGTGAGTGGCGTCTTGTGCGGCTGTCGCTGAGGAATCTCGGGCACTGCATCAGAGGACTCATGCCTACTCGAACCTTTATCCCGAAATTCACCCTCTATATTTTTCCCGTGCTCCTCCTCGTCGGCCTTTGCAGCAGCTCTCACCACCTGGATTTGTTGGTACTCGTGCTCGCCCTCTGTTTCCGCCAGTGTGACGGTGTCCTCAGACTCGGTGAAGCACGACAAGAGGGACTCGTACAGCGGCGACTCTGGGGAAGGAAAGAAAGAAAAATCAACACGGACACACTCAAAAAGTCCACGTGGGAGTTAACATAGCGAAAACATAATTTACTTAGAATAAAATGATGATACGAAGGAGACATCAGTGTGTGTGTGTGTGTGTGTGTGTGTGTGTGTGTGTGTGTGTGTGTGTGTGTGTGTGTGTGTGTGTGTGTGTATAAATATATATATATATATATATATATATATATATATATATATATATATATATATATATATATATATATATATATATATATATATATACGAGAAGACCTATGTATACAAGTGACACATTATCTAGTTACTGAATCTTTCAGACAAATAAAATATATAACAAACATGTTCCCTACATCTATATACGTAATCTCTTGAGTGCCTGCGTCCGTGTTTTTGTTTGTTCGCCCAGCGTAATAGGTCATTCATATAATTATCGGTTGCCACAAAATTACATGAATCTCTGTGCTTTGATCTCTGTGAAGTGGTTATTGACATTTCCACTTCCGCAACATCAAAAGGCTGCTGGATGAAGGCTAGCGGAAATATGTGGCCACCGCGGCTGCGGGGCTGCACGTGATGGGCAGACCATGCACTCGAATTGCGAGTGGCATTAACTCGTTCATCGTGGACGGCGGGGCTGCCCTGTGTTCACCGATAACCCTTCCGTCTCTCCGGGGCAGCCTGCCTTCCTACGACACACACAGCCTCTTGTGTTTTGCTTCGTCGTTGATACTGTTTAGTTAGTTTTATTCAAGAATTTAGGCTATATATTGAATGACTTTTAATAAAACACTTGATTGACCAATGACCAAGGAGATACAACAGTGACGAGCCTCTTGAATGGAAAAATATCAACGAATATAAATTTTTTTACTGTGAAGCCGTTTCCTCAATGTGAGTTACAACCCAAAAATATTTTGCGAGGTGTTTCTTAGTGGCCTGTTTTCCGCCAGCCTGCCTGGCAGGCCGCCTCATCAATAACTTTCCATCAAGCGACATGCGGCTTCCTGCGGCCTTCGGGATATCGGGTCCTAGGAATTCCATAAGGAAGCTTTGTTGCTTCTGAATCTTAATATTCATACACTGCGCTTTCTGTTGCCATTAGATTTATAGACAGAATTACTACGCAATATCTTCAGTTACCATGTCGACATATCAAAATAAGTAAAGTGAATTATCAGTATCTTCATTTATTAAAAAGTAAATCAGTGCTTCAATAAATATGACGATGATGAGGAATAGCTCATGAAGTGTAGTTAGCCAGCTCACTCACTTTTCTTCCATGTTCGCTCACACACTATTTTATAGCTGCCCCTTTACTGCGTCCACATAGTTTTCTGCAGTTCCTATCAAATTATTTATGTACACAAGTGTATAATCTCGCTTTATAAATGCTTCTCTAAAACTGAAACTTATTTGGCTACTCAGAGTTCCATAGATCAAAAAAACATATTCCTGGAATTTAGGACTAAATCAGACTGTCTTTCATGAAGCAGGAGGCGGAGCAGCAGGTGGTCGCGGCGGGCGGAGAGCGATGGCTTTAGGGACAGGAAGACGCCAAGGCTAAGTCACCAATTTACCCTCAGCGTCTCTTTCAGTAAACTATTCAAGGACGATTCTCCCTCGCAAACGCTGTGTTTCCGGAGCCGCAGTGCTGAGGAAACATAACCGATGCACCGCACGACCCTTTGGAGACTGTCTATTGACTCTACAATAGGACAAATTAACGTGTTCCAACTACAAGAGGCTTACACAGACGAGAAAACGTTCAGATTCATGCTCGCCTTATCCTTACCTTCGAGGGGAGTATCTGAATTATCTTTCTCTGAAGCTGTGTCGGAAGGAATCAAGGATGTACTTGGTTCACGATCTTTTGCAAGTGCCGTCACACCTGAGCACTTTTGACATTAACATGTTCATTATGGGCTAGGAAAATGTTCCTGTAAACTATTAGAGAGATGGAGAAACAGATGGCTGTCAGTTCAAGCAGGTTTTCTGCGTTGCAGACATCACCAGCCATCATGCCATCACGAGTCGAATGTAATTCACAGTGCTTTGTTGTACTTGGTTCACGATCTTTTGCAAGTGCCGTCACACCTGAGCACTTAGAGAGAGAGTCTAAAGGCCGGATTGATAGGTGGTCTTCAGGACAGCAAATGAGTAGTCTTAGGCCACTCGGCGGTGACAAAAAAATCACAGCTTGTGGCGGCGGGCGGGTCGCGAACCCGGATCCTCCTGCACGCCACGGCAGCACGTTAACCACTCAGCCACCGCCTCCCCAGTTCAGTTGAAATGTACGAAATAGATAGGCCAGACTCATTTTGGAGAGATAACTTGATACTCTTCTCTTGAAGGATTTTAAGTCGTAGGCAGAAGGGAATACATATAAAAGAAGGCTGTTCCAAAGTATATAAGCGAGAGTAATAAAAAATGAAGATGGACTTTTTTCTTGAAGAATTCACTGTATTCTTATGCTGTGATTTGACCTTTTCTACCTATACACGTTTTATGTGATACACTATGTGGAAGTCCTTATCACATTCCAAAATTCCTTCGTATAAACTCATGTTTGTATTTTTTTCATTCCTACCCGTCCTAGCGCCTCCATGGTCTAGTGGACAGAGTGCCTGGCTACGACTCCGCATGCCCGGGTTCGAACCCCGGCCCGGGCAGTCGGCATGCATTCACCCAGCTGTTCATCCTCCCTTTCGGGCTGGTCGTGCCTGGGTACCTAGGGTAAACTGGGGAAGGTAATCTCTGACCATCCCGGATTTCATATTGGCCCATTATCAAGTAATTGGTTCTTACCTACCACAGGCTCAAAGAGCCGACGGTTCAAAGATGAGCACCGCAGCCAAGCGCAGTTGTAGCCTATGCACCCACCTTTACCTTCGCCTACCTGTCATGATTTTCTTGGGGGGAGGTGTGTTTTTTTATCCTAAATTTGTCTGTCTTTTATATAAAAAGTTGACTTTCTTTATGATCAGATTTTCATCTTAGATTCTCTTATCTTAATATATATATATATATATATATATATATATATATATATATATATATATATATATATATATATATATATATATATATATATATTTTTTTTTTTTAATATCCTAAGACCTCTTCATCCCACATCCATTTCAGTCCACGCTAAATAATAAGGTTGCTAAAAAATAATCGCTATCGCTTTTATGCAAATGAGTAAAGCAATCATTGGTGAGGGAATTATTATTTATTTGGTAGCCGTATAAAGCTGGTTATTTGCACGCCTCGGTCTGGCATTGGCGGCGGCCGATATGTTGGCGGGTTAGGCGAGATCGTATCGTGTGTGGACTGTTCTTTGGTCCAGCCTGACTTCATGAGGTGGTCGGAAGGAAATCAGTTCGTGCCTGAAAGAGTCAGTCGCGGCCTGACGGATGCACGTATGTGGGACGGATGCTCCGGCGGAGTGTCTACTCCAGCGGGGCCTGGAGGTGCAGACACCCAGACAGTGTAACAACGAGACAACTCTGTCTGACGTGTGGGTACACAGAGTTTCTAGTTGACTTTACTGATATTTACGAGGGCCATTCATAATTCTGGAATGTAAGAAGCAAAACATATTCAGACATGACTGCAACATATAGAAATCAGGGCGGACCAGACCAATTATGGCTGACTTAAGGGATGATTATTGAAATAATATAATCTTGCCTCTCTTAAATAAATTTGAATGTGAATGATGGAAAAAGAGCGCCAAGTCAATTGACAACTATATGATGCTAAGGAAGAGGCATAAAAACTATAGATCAATATCAAATCAAACAAGTAAGGTGAGGATGCTTAGAGAAAACACAATTGTTTCCATTTTATCACAATCACAAACACAATAAATATGTTAAGTTACGTTCATCCCGTTGCAGAATGTGGAGACCGTAACGAGGACCGTAGCGAAGTCTATTCCAACAACTGTCCTTTCATTACTACCTGTGTCAGGTTTTTATTCTGAATTCCCCGCGACTGACGTCAGCGTAAAGCAGACAAATTAAAATGAATACAATTTTGGCTGTACTAAACCATCACTCTTGTCACCAGTTTGATTGAGATGTTCATCCCAGTTTATTCCACTTTAAAGCAACAAGAACTTCAATAACCTGTATTATTTTATTGATTGGTCGTATTAATATCAATGACAAATATATATCAATATCATTGTCATCTTATTTTCCTGCGTTCGTAGTTTAATTGAAATTTATGTCTTAATTACTTTTTACCGTCATACAGAAAAGACAAGCGTGGTGGGCAGCGTGCATCAACACTAATCCAATAAATTAGTGTGAACTGCTTTTATCTGCTTAATTTTACAATGCAAAACGAGTGCAGGGTCGCTGAGGATGTAAACAATTACAAATCAGATACATGCTTAACACGTTTGTGCCATAAGAGTTTGTCACTGCAGGAGGCACTGAATCACTGTAGAGTTCATCGATCAATTGCAGCGCCACTATCGGGCCAAATTGGTGTACACGCTCAATTTGTACTGCCGGACTGTTTTATCAGGGCGGGATGGTAAATAAGAGTTAACGGAGCACTGGACGCGTAAAATAGATTCCATAAATCACCCAAGTGCATAAAACATGTTTGATATACGCACAGAACTGAAATATTGGATGATAAATCGCAAACACAGTGAGCTCCAAAATGAAAATAAAGGAAGCGTTAATACAGCTCCGTTCCATACTACACGATTGAAGTTATAGAGAACGTGAAAAAAAGTAAAGTGAAGTAAAGTGAAACCAACCAGTATCTGACATTTAAGCAGCATATGTATAAATATATAAAATATCTAACTCAGTGGTTAAAAACAGAGAGAGAGAGAGAGAGAGAGAGAGAGAGAGAGAGAGAGAGAGAGAGAGAGAGAGAGAGAGAGAGAGAGAGAGAGAGAGAGAGAGAGAGAGAGAGAGAGAGAGAGAGAGAGAGAGAGAGAGAGAGAGAGAGAGATAGAGAGAGAGAGAAGAGAGAGAGAGAGAGAGAGAGAGAGAGAGAGAGAGAGAGAGAGAGAGAGAGAGAGAGAGAGAGAGAGAGAGAGAGAGAGAGAGAGAGAGAGAGAGAGAGAGAGAGAGAGAGAGAGAGAGAGAGAGAGAGAGAGAGAATGCTAAGGAAAGTCGATACAGAGGTAGAAGAAACAAAAATACAAAGAGAATCAATGACTGTATAGCCCGATGAGAAGTGAAAAACAAACAAAAAACGATGGACTTCAAAACATATTCCTCAAAAAATAGCATCAAGACCAAAAGAAAGAAAGAACGAAAGCGCTAATCAAAAGCAGAATCAACACCCGCCCCGTCAGCGCCACAATTCAGGCGGACAAACAAACAGTTTCCGAGGAAAAAGTGCCTTGCGCCCACACCAAACATTCGTCAAGGAGTGAGAGACACCTGGCGAAGCGCGGTTTTACCTGAGCGGCATCTGCATAATCACTACAATCCAGGCTTTCTAAGGACCCTCATCGCCTCCTCCAGCGTGAGTGAAAGGCTTGTTATTTTCTCCAGCTCGCTCGTTGTTGACACGCGTGGCAACGAAAAGAGGTGCTTCATTGTGTCCAGGAAATCCCTTGTAAGCCGTATCCTTTCTTTTTTATTATATACGATTATATATCCTGGCGTTACACCCATATACTTGTTGTAGGAAGCTGGAGATCACTTAAGTTGGGGTATTTCGAGCCTGTCATATATTTCCAGCGGTAGCAGGGTATCGAATATCACCATTGGACAGATTACCTCCGATGAAAAATAGGCACATCATTGTTATAGTTCTTCCACGTCATCGCTGTGTGGTTCTCTCTGGCCAATTATATATTTATCAAGCGAGCAAGAAAGACACGCATCATGACAAGGACGCGATGGTCACCAAGATCTTCCAACATTACGGCGAAAAGTTCGATGACAGTGACGATAATGACGGCAAAGAGACTGAGAATGAAGGAGTGAGAGAACGAGAAAACAGAAAAGAGGAAGGAAGAGGAGAACGACGACAACGACGAAAAAGAAGAAAAGGAAGAAAACTGAGAAGACGATGACGAAGATAAAAAAAAATAAAAAAAAAATAAGGCGATACGAAAACGAAGATGAGGACGAAGAGGAGGATGATATTTAGTCGAAGGACAAAGACGATGAGGAAGACGTGAGGAAGAAGTAAAATAATGAGGAAGATGAAAAGACAGAGTCGAGGGAATACAAAGAAAGACGAAAAGGAGGAAGAACATGAAGAAGAGAAGGAAAAGTAATAACCTGGTTGTCTGAAATTACTTTGGACCGACTTTCGAGGTTACACACACACACACACACACACACACACACACACACACACACACACACACACACACACACACACACACACACAAATGCATTCACAAATATACAAAAGTGATATTTATTCAAAAGGAAGCTACTTGATTGCCGTAATGGCCGTGATGGGATCAGGAAGTCATGCAAGGCTCGGCCAGTGTGTCCTTGTAGGCGGCAGCAAATCCGCCCCCTCCCCCTCACCCAGGAAGAGGATTAATCGAAACCTTCATGATTATTAAAAATGCAAAATAATGACACAAACATAAACTTACAAGGATTTCCAATAAAAAAAAACATAATAAAAGAATACCTGACTGGGGTTAAAGTAAACCAAGAGGAAAAACAAATTTATGTTCAATTCTTTGACGTGAATGCAAACAGCGAAAAATAAATGTTAGTAAGGCTTGCGCGCTGTAACTCGTAGGGAGAGATGAAAAAAATGCCAGAGAAAAAAAAGGGAAGGATGGAACATGGGGTTGAGGAGGAGGAGGAGGAGGAGGAGGAGGAGAGAGGTGGAAGGAAGTGTGGTAGGGAGAGAGGAGAGGGAGGAGAGAGCAAACACAGGTGACCTCGCGGCGCCGACAGAAGCGACCCTTGTATTCATGACTAACAAACAACAGGGACGCACAACACGCTCCCCGTCGAGGCCTCACCCTGCGAGTCCCCATCTGTGGAAACACAGCAAGAGCGGCCTTGTCCTCGCCCCATCGTGGACTAAATATTTTTCCGTGAAACAGGGATCGAGGCTGCCAGATCTCCCTGACACGACCCTCTGGGCTTCCCCGCTCCCTGTGCGGCAATTACGCGTGATTTATGGTTCAAGGAGGAAGAAGCAGCAGCAGCAGCAGCTGAGGAACATAACCCCGCACACGTGAATCCTCCCTTCCCTCTTCTGTATCTCCCCGCTCGCTCTCTTGGGTTCTTAAAGGGATAAAGCCAAACAAACACTTCCCTATTTTCCAGTGAGGGAATATCCAGCTTGAGTTCGGCAACTTTCCCCTCTCGTTTTTTGGGGCATTCATCACGTGTGCATTGTGCCCCTTAATATCTACAGAATCCATTAGATCTCAATGAGCAGCGCCTCGTCCTTTTTTTCTTTTCACCAATAATGAATGACCTTTCCGAGAGCTGAGTTTCGTCCTTTTTTCTTTACGTGGATTATAATCTAACAGCAGTCACTGTCATGTTTTCTTCTTTTATGCCTGCCTGGAGGGAGGAGGCGTGTACCCAGTGCACCACGATGACGGTTCTTGAAGCGCATGGCCAAGGGGCTGCGGCGGGTAGTGCAGAAGGTGCGAAGAGAGGAAGTGTAAGGCAAGTACACGGCCGCTTCAGGAAGCTCTGCGATGCAGCTTGATGACCTCACTTAAGGTAGTGGTGTTAACAAAGGCAGCTTTTACGTTGATGATTACTCTGCTGCACGCCAAGGCTGACACCGAGTAATAAAGCCGCCGTAACATACGCATTTCATATTATACTCCAATTAAGGCAAGTTATTATCCCCACGTAACGACAACAAATAATTTTGGAGTCCATTAGCTATATTATAAGATACATTTCTAATACGTGATGATGTAGTTACATTATCACATAACAATGAAATTCAATAAATAAAGAGCCTTATGAGATGAATGACCTTTTCGACAAGGTGATACACACTTGCAGCACAACTACGTACGTTAAAAACTTGCTCCGAATTCCCCGCCCCGCCAGAGGACAGTGGTGGCGGTGGCATTTAAGACGGCCCGCTGAGTGCAAGCTGTTGTGGGCCTAGACACGGGGACAGAGACTGTTACTTTATGAGCAGACAGGGGGTGACTTACGAGCAGCTGGCGACTAATAACAAGATGATAATGATAATTCGTACACATGAGCAGCCCGCCAAACTCAGCGAGGCGTAATTACCTGACCAGCAAGCGTGTGCCTCAGGAAGACTCGTGCCCGTCAAGAAGCCGAGGTCACAGGCCCAGACAACCTCCTGGCAGGCAACACAAGGCGCTGAGGACCCGTAGTGACATGTGGCCTTTGTTTTGTGTGTGTGTGTGTGTGTGTATGTGTGTGTGTGTGTGTGTGTGTGTGTGTGTGTGTGTGTGTGTTACCAGTTTGATGTAGAGCGGCTGTATCATGATTGCCGTTGGAATGCATCATACGAAGAGGTGTATCAACTTGGGGGACACGACGAGATTAAGTATGCAGGTAGGTGTGTGTCCCTGAGGCAGACCAGAGCCATTGTTGAGCACACTGTAGAGAACGTATTGAGCCCGTGTGACAGTTAACCTTTTTATGATATTCATATTGACATTTCCAAAGCAGAAGACTAACTGTACCAACTGCAATTCAAGCAAAATCAACAATTATTTTTTTACTCAATTGCAGACAAAGAAAGCTGTAACAGTTCGACATAAAAAAAGAAGAAAATTACACTCGCATCTCAATTACACAGAATATCACTGCAGTGACCTTGGGACCATTGGGGACTTACAGCAACTGCGCATATACTGAATTTAATAAGTGTCTTTTGTCGAAGCTACATAAATAAAACATTGAGTAAGCAACAAACATCCCCACAATACCACAGGCACCACCAATGTCACCATCACAATAAGCCACCGAATGCCACTCAAATATTAATTATAAACGCTACTGAGGAAACCACGGAGCTTCAAGGTCCCACAAACGCAATCACCATTACATATTAAACCGCCACCACAACAGAGACACCGAAACCCATTACAGCAGCACACAGACGCTATACAGACAAAAGCTAAAGCCACAATATGTCACATAAAGCCACAGCCCGACACCTTATGCTACCCTAGAAACCCACACATATTTTTAATGAAAGCCACAACTCAAGCTGAAAGACACTAGATGGAAGAAACAAAATGTTAGGATACGCCCATTTTATTTATTACAACGTAGCCAAAAGATAATCAAAACAGATGAACAAATCCAATGAAAGGCACAAATAGAGGAACAAACACAGTCAGTATTCTAGTAGGATCGAAGTACCTGCTCAACAGTAACAAAGACGTTTTAGAACGATGCGAGTTTGTTCTAGCAGAAATAAGATGAGTAAACAATAGCGGGTCGAGGTGGTGTGTGGCTACTGGTAAAATGCTTTATTCTTATACATGAACATACTGTCCTGGCACAAGACAGACCCAAACAAAGGATCAAACAAATAAAGCGGCAAGAGGCCATGCATATGTACAAAGGTTATCTAGCTTCCCGGACCCCAACGTCGGAGCAGCGATTCGAAACTCTCTCTCTCTCTCTCTCTCTCTCTCTCTCTCTCTCTCTCTCTCTCTCTCTCTCTCTCTCTCTCTCTCTCTCTCTCTCTCTCCCCTGCCTGGAACTTTTGGCCTTTGTGTACGACGTGATGCTTCATGTTTCTCTGTGTTTCAGTTCTGTCAAGTGCAGTTCGTTCTTATACAGTTTTCTTTGGACGAATAAATGTAGATCACTTAAAATAATAATAATAATAACGGAGTACAACTCAATTAATGGTTATTAAACTGTAATACGCACGCACACAAGTAATCGGAAACCTATACACACACACACACACACACACACACACACACACACACATACTGTATAATGGGGAACAAAGGGTGGGACCACCTCACCGATTGAAGGACGTGGTGACAGTCGAGGGGACACCATCATCGGCGTCCATGGTGGCACCCTTCCCCTTCCCCCCTCGAGTCCTTGGGAGCTCTACTGGCAAACGTGAAACTCTTGGGAACTGAGTGAACGCTGCGGTGGACCTGCAGTAGGTGTATCCTGTCCCTCTGTACTACGAAACCGAGTGGTTAGATACGATAATTATTGAATGTCGATGAGGATTATACTTGTTTGGGCAACATAAATAATTACGATGAACTATAAGTCACAGCCTGGTGTTGATTATTTTTAATTCGTAAGGTTTATTGTTCTCAGTAGGTAAGATTTACGACGGCAAGAAATCGTTAGCGTCCTGTGTAATTATGCTGGCGTTGAACTTAGCGGGCCCAGTAACTGTCTCCAAACAGCGTGCAGGACTTGTCTTTTTCCCCCGGGTCAGGCGTCAGTTGTCTCGCTCGTGCCAGCAGGATGTGACGGCGTGTCCTTCGGCGGTCACCCAGCGGTAAAATCACACCTGGAGGAACCCCTCCCACATGGGCCGGAAAGGAAGCCAGGACACCACAGAAATCGTTGTTGTGCAGCGCTGAGGCACGCAAACATTCTTTACTTCCTTTCTTTTTTTCTTCTTTCCTTCTTTCTTTTTATAGCTGTGCCTGTCTGTCTGTCTGTCTGCCTGTATGTCTGTCTGTATATATGCGTGGATGTCTACTTCTGTTTCTATCTACCTATATATCTTTCTATCCAGTTATCTATCTACTTATCTATATTTTTTTATCTATCTATCTATCTATCTATCTATCTATCTATCTATCTATCTATCAATATATTTATCTATCTGTCTGTCTATCTATTCATATATCTATCTGTCTATCTATCTGTCTATCTTTATATATATTATCTATCTGCCTATCTATATATATATATATATATATATATATATATATATATATATATATATATATATATATATATATATATTATCTCTCTCTCTCTCTCTCTCTCTCTCTCTCTCTCTCTCTCTCTCTCTCTCTCTCTCTCTCTCTCTCTCTCTCTCTCTCTCTCTCTCTCTCTCTCTCTCTCTCTCTCTCTCTCTCTCTCTCTCTCTCTCTCTATATATATATATATATATATATATATATATATATATATATGTCCATATTATCTGTCATCTGCAACAAGAACAACAGCAACAATAACAACATCAATAACAATAATAACTATGATACCTACAGTAACAACAATAAAAGACAGATACATACACCAAGTGAACAGCAGCGCCCCAGGCAAAGGTAGACGTGAACAAGTGAAAGAAGGTAAGGAGTAGAGAAGGGAGGCCATCAGCGTATACACGAGTCTCCTTCCCCTGACCCACCCCTTCAGCCCTGTTTCTCTACTAAGCTTCCTCTCGACCAGCCCATCCATTTCCTCTCCAAATCCTCGTCCCTCTATAGCCCCTCTTTTGCCTTACCCACTTACCTACTCGTAGTACCGATCTCTCTTATCCCTACGCCACTCATCCAACACGGCTACTATCCCTTCTCCGTCCTTCCCACTATAAGCCACTTCCTCTCTACTTCCCATCCAGTCGAACCCCCCATCGCCTCCCTTACCAGTCTCCCTCTGCTACATGTCTCAGCATCACCATCACCGCCACCCTCCATTACCAGCTCCACCACTACCACAACCCAGTCATGATCTCCCTGGCCTCCCCTCACAGTCCAAGCACCTGCCCAAGCCTCCTTCTTGGCGTGCTGCTGTGCTTCGCCTGATTCTTCACCTTGATTCCGTTCGTTGCCATGCACGCCGCGGCAGGTGGCAAATTACCTACATCCGGTTGACTCGTTTACCTTTTCAGCATTCATTTTCGCGCTACCGTTCGTGTTATTGTTATCGATGCTGCTCTGATTTTCGTTTTATTATTTTTGGTCACACTGGCATTTCTTATCGGCGACAGTTGCTGATGTTGCTGCTGATCAACTTTTTTATCATTGAGACCGTTATCAATTTTCTCTTGGTGTTCGTATTGCTGCTGCTTAGTTTTATTAATTTTCGTTGCTATTTATGTTATCATTGTCGTAGATCTCGCTGTATCATCAAGAAGAAAGAACTCCGAATGTGGAGTACGCAAGGGTGCAACACAAGCGGGATTCGCTTCCGCAGGAGGGTTGATGCTCAGGGAGGATGGCAAGAAGGAGTAAATACGAGCACGGGGGGGAATGCAAACTCCAAAGTGCCGGCGATAAGAGTGCAGAACAGGAATGATAGAGAATAAAGAACAGGAACGATAAAGCGTAAAGAACAGGAATACTAGAGTGAGAAAGAGTTGAACCGGAAAGAAATCTATACACGTAATCAATCAAGACCTCTCACAATGGAAGGAACGATTGAATGGATCAGTCGGTAAACAAAGTAGGGACTACACAAGCGACTGAATAAAAAAAATACATAACAAATTAAAATGTATAAAAATCATATATATAGATATATATATATATATATATATATATATATATATATATATATATATATATATATATATATATATATATATATATATATATTAAGCTTTTAATGTATATTTTGTGTGTGAGCATTTCTCTTGGCGTTGCTATTTATCAACATCTCAGAAAACAAAGGAAATTACTTGTATATAATTGTGAATAAAAACTCTCTCTCTCTCTCTCTCTCTCTCTCTCTCTCTCTCTCTCTCTCTCTCTCTCTCTCTCTCTCTCTCTCTCTCTCTCTCTCTTCTACTCGCTCAATAAACACACACACACACACACACACACACACACACACGCGCACACACACACACACACACACACACACACACACACACACACACACACACACACACACACACACACACACACACACAAGCACACACAGTTCCTAACAATACCTGCCAGTCATGCCAAACACACCTGTTTAACACGTAAACTTTAATCAAGCCTATCTACACGGCGCACCAAATTTGATTCCAGCACAGCTTTCACCTCGCTCACACCCCAGCGCATATATGCACCGACTCACTCAGCCCCTCAGCCCCCGCCCCCTGACCCGCCCCCTCCACCCACACCTCCTGCCAATTCCACCCACCTCCTCCGCAACTCTCGCCTATTCTTCCCCCTCCCCCCCCCCCCACGCACACGCCCGCCTCCCCTACCACTTCCACGGCGTCGACGGCGTATTTTCTTGTTCAACCCTCATTAAGGCAGGCCAGGTTTTCCGATGTGATTGCACGGCCTTGTAGTTTCTCGAAGCCTTGATTGCCGCAAATAATGTATCGGAATTAGGTGGCTCGATGTCATATACGTTTCCCATTAGTAATCGTGAGTGAAAATAGGGTTACGTTATCGTTAGCTCCTTCTGCGAGGTTTTAGAGATCATGACGAAAGTGATAAAGTGGACAGATTTTTTAACAGCTTTGGATATGTAAACTTATGTTCGGAATGCCATACACGTTATTCATACATTACAAGAATGGAAAAAAAATTATGACGTAGTTAAGTTTTCGTGCTAAGATTTCACGGGTCAATGTTAAGAAAATTACCTACTGATCTTTTCTTTTTCCATTGCTACATATGATTCTAGTCGCCAACGACGTCTGAAACATACATCATTACCATTACCAACCATACCAGCAATACATGCGTCTAATACAAGGGTGACATAAGAGGCTATTACACTGGGCAAATTTTCCGTGGGTCTTCAGTCAAACCACGATTTCCGCTGGCGTGGTTCTCATATATCCGTGGTTTTCTGACGCGTCCACGATCTTCCAAAGCTACCGTAGATTTCACCGAAGGACGACGGTATTACTCACCATCAGCATCAGCAGCAATAACAAGAAACAAATGAGAACCACGCAAGCGGAAATCGTGGTTTGACTGAAGATCCACGGAAAATTTGCCCAGTGTAATAGCCCTTTAACAGGAATTTCTATCAACAACTGGAGCATAGACGGCGTGGGAGGAGGAGGACTACGACCACACACTAAGGGAGGTGCGGGTAAAGGAGACGTGAAGTGATTATGATTTCGGTTCCCATGGTGGTTTCTCCTGTCAGGTGAGCAGTTCATCAGTGCTGGAACATTAAGAGTCGAGGCGGGTGTGGATCACTAACAATGATAGATGATCAGAAACCACAGTGATTGCTGCCTCTTAGTCAAGATTGTGTGTGTGTGTGTGTGTGTGTGTGTGTGTGTGTGTGTGTGTGCTTGGCCTCTAGCTAATAAAATATCGGAACGTCTTTTTCCTATGGCTTCATACATGTCACCTCCATATTTATCATTGACTGCGAGTTCTTTTCAGTTTGAAAAAAGCAAAAACTAACACAGAGCAAACGATGCCGCTCTCTCAGTACCTTTATAAGAAAAGTTATTAGTATGCTTGAAAAGGTCACTCACAACATATATGGTAAATCTAATAAAAAAGTAAAATTGCATATCATTTTAATGATAGTTAATTGTAAATATTGATAACTTTTTGCATCCTTGAGATTAGATGATTCAGCACATACACAAAGGTCTAAGCACACACACACACACACACACACACACACACACACACACACACACACCCTTGTCGTGAATGTCATTAATCAATCACGACATCAGGCATCACATAACGCGGCTCACACTACGCATTACGAGACAGCAACGGAAACTCGAGGGAGAGAAAGCCACAGCTGAACGATCGATCCCAGTGGTCGTACATAGGAGAGAACTAGAGTTGCAGGTCGTGGATAATTTGGAGTAACGATCGAAGGAGAGAATACTGTAAGTGCAAGAAGGTGTTAGAGGAGAACGCAAACAGTGAGAACTAAAGAACGAGAAGGAATAATAATGTCGAAGCAGGTTTTTCTTCTGTAGAGCCACCGCGGAAGGGCGAGTCTGCTACCGAGTTGGGTGTGAGGGAAACAGCTGAACTTGTTTTACGCTGAGATTGATGGTGGGACGAGTTGAAAGTTTAAAGGCTCAAGGTAAAGGCACGTGCGCAGGAAAAAAAAGAAAAAGAGATACTACGTAGTTGGTGCAAGCGTCGTGTGTGTGTGTGTGTGTGTGTGTGTGTGTGTGTGTTACAGAGAGAGAGAGAGAGAGAGAGAGAGAGAGAGAGAGAGAGAGAGAGAGAGAGAGAGAGAGACTTATTTTAACACATCAGGATTAGAAAAAAGCTGATGAGCTCTGTATCGCCACTCAAGTGCAAGTCCAATAAGCTCTTCTAATGCGGGAAGCACGTGATCAAACTGCCCTTTCAGAATAACTATCATGGTGCCCCACATGTAAAATAAACATATAAGGTCAACATCGTCATCAGCATCAGCATGGTTATGATCGTCATCAAATCTATATCTTTTGGTGACTCGTTTTATCGCTTAGTCAATTAGTGGATTTCAAATGACCTCAGCCCCTAAGCTATAGACAGACCACTAATGCCATATGACCTGCGTTTCTTTAAGTCTTCTGTACCTCTCTGCCTCTTGGCCTCTACGAAGCATAGTGACATACGGGGACACAGTTTCTAGCCCCCACGCCTCAGTGAAAAGACAGAGATACGTAATAATAACGCGGTGATATTAAGTAAGCATTAATTACACAGAGGCTACTAGAGGCAACTTGCTGCGAGGAGTCGAGCTTTCATATCATATTCTCTTAGCTGAGTACAGGGAGTCTCAGGCCGTGACTAATTTAATAGACCTACAGGGAGAGTACCTGCGCCACTCATCCTTAGGGAGGCCGCAAGGCATTACGTGGGATGAAAGGGAGACTGAGCGCCCAGCTACCGGCCCAGAGTTCTCACACGTTGTTACTCCATACCATGAGATTCAACTACAAGTGGATCTCAGTATGTTCAAAAATAGAAAAACGAATATCAAAATGTATCAGAAGAAGCTTTGTTTGAAGATTGAGGGTACTATGCGCGGATTTTTTACATTAAAATTCGAATGGTTAGATATTCTCAAGTTCGTACAATCTTCCTTTGTTGCAGAAATTTAATACTGTTGAAATGCTGAAAAAAAAACCTGTATCCTATGAAAGTAATCACAAAATAAATAAGAAATATAGAGTATGTGTGTTAAATCCATGGCTGTGAAGTGTTCAGCTTGACAAGTAACAATCCTACCGACAGACAAAAATTTCTGCACAACTTCCACATCGTTTACTCGCAAAGTCTTCTTTAAAAAGAATGTAGTGTATTTTTTCTTTCCACACCCCATTTTTGAACGACCCGTGGCACTGTGGCAGGCGCACACAAATCACTGGTCCAGCAGCCGCGCCACGAGGAGCCCTGCCAGCCGTGAACACATTTGTCGTGGCGAGTGTGCACCGGAGCGTCGCCCTGTGGAGCCCGCGCGGGTAATGAACCGACAGTGATGGGGGAGGAAAGTAAAGAGAAAGGAGCCTTGATAACGCACAGAATGAGTCCGCGGTGCCTGCACCAACCGTGAAAGTGTCAGCAATTAATGATCAAGTCTGACACAATGATCTATTAAATGTTGTAAAAAGGTGGCTAAAAGGGAGACAATAGCTTCAGGATTCCTGATTATCAAGTGTTGTTTTTGTTATTATGAGAAAAATTTCTCCAACAATGTACACACACACGAAAGAAAAAATCGCCCCCTCCCCCTTCCTTTAACACATGTGCCGCATTTATCTCCGTGACAGCTACTGAAAGATTGAGGGAAAAGGTTTAGTACATCAAGAGCCATTCATCACTGCTGTTTACTTTTTTACTATTTCATGATTTTTTTTTTTTTTTCATCCTTAGCCGACTGTGCTGCAAGACAGTCCCGGTGAAAAATATGGAGTAATATGTCAAGGCATTTTTCTGTACATAACAAAAAGTTACGTCGAGGTGATCTATTGTTACTCTTTGTTAGGTACGTGGGCATGTGTACGTGTACTTAAGTGTGTGTGTGGGGGGGGGGGGGAACAGGGATAGGGCATGGGGACCATCACTACTACTATCCCATGATTTGTGTTCATACCTGGGAACAAAAAATCCATTAGATACGACAGCTTCATATATGAGCGATCGACCAGACTGCTTAGCCAGGTATTAGAGGATGTTTATGGTTTTAGTTCACGGTTTTAGTTATGGCTTGAACGTGCATCCAGAAGATAATAAAGTTGGAAAACTACCAATTACGTGGGCTGCTGGAGGGTGTGTTACGATGTAGCATAATGTTGTAGCGCGGCTAAAATGAAATATGGAATTACATAGTTAATGTAATGAGTTTTTATAATTCTTTGCATCTTTATACGTACTTTGATGTTACTACCTAGAGTCAGGGAGCACCTACTTTGCCACCGTACTATAATTTGCTGTATTTTTTTTAAAGAAATTAGAGCCCTTACAGCAGTTGAAAGCATCTATTTAAAAGGAGTTATTCTTGCAAATAGTTTACATTCTTTTGTAAAGGATAAAAAAAAAAATCAGTGGAAGGGATTGATCACTAAGGAAAGGATAGCACGATGGTAAAAAAAAAAAAAAAAGTTACACTGATTAATAGAGGAACAAAAGTCTTTAGACGATAAACTAAACGCAAACATAAGGGAAGTTGTACGTTAGGGTGTGGCCAATGGGAAACCACGTGCATACATATCCTACCTTGCGGGTTTTTATGTGGCTGATGGAAGTTAGCGCGTGACCAATGCAATGATTTATAGGTGGCCACGAGTCCTCAGGTATGACTGGTGGGTGGCTGAGCCGTGTTCGGGGACTTGTTATTGCTCGTTTTGTTGTGATTGAGTGAGTAGTTTATATGATTTATGCGAGATGAGAACAGTGAAGTATTTAGGTAACTGAAGTTTCCGGATTACTTTCAACTTGTAAATGACACTGAGGTCGGTAATAAAAATTGCTATTATGAGGGCAGGTAAGATCCGACGGTATACTGTTGCAGAAGTATGATAGAGAAGAACGAAAGAAATAATGAAAAAAAGAGAATGAAAGATGGTAGGAAATATTATAACAGCATAAGTATGGAAGGAAGAAAAGAGAAGAAAGGGACGAAAACAGAAAGAAAGAAGGATATAATAAGAAATAAATGAAGGGATGGAGGAAAAACAGAAGATCGGAAGGAAGCAGAGAAGGAAAGTGGAGAGTAGAAGGAAATGTATTAAAGAAGAAATAAAAACAAAAAATGTAAGGAAAAAAAGAATAAATATACGAATGAATAAACTGAATGAAGGACAGGCAGATGGAGAAAAAGGGAAGGGCAAAGAAAAATATAGAAAACAAAATAAAATAATGAAAGGAGGGAGGGAAGAAAACGAAGGGAAACAACGAAGGATAGAAAACTAAGTAGCTGAGTAAGAGAGTGAGTAAGCGAGCGAGTGAGTGAGCCAGCTTGTGAATGACCGACGGAAAGAGTAATCAAGCAAGCGTGGAAGCGAGCAGAGAGGCAGGCGTGAGCACCGAGGGAAGTACGGAAGACAAGCTCGTAACCTGAAAGTGGGTGCGGCAAAGTGCAGTTCACGCCACGCAACAACACGGAGGGCTCGGGGGCTTGAGAATATCCACACATTTCCAGGTCCTCCGGTGAAGTATGCGAAACAGTTAGGCAAGGTGGTAGCTATAAGTATATACACAACGCGATGGTAAATCCCCCTCTTTCGACAGTACCTAAAAAAAGTCACTCACTCAAAGGCTGAACAGAAAACTTTAAGTAACAAAAAGAAACTATTTTTTTGCGGGCTCTGGGATACATGGACTTGGTGATCTCTTTTTTTTATCTTGGGTTTCTCTAATATAGCTGTCTTATTCGTATCTGTCAGTCGGTTTGTCTGTCTGTCCCTCTCTTTACAGTACTATCCAGAGGTTATATATAAATAAAATGCTTCAGTTTGCTGCTTCTAAACAAACGAAATGACAAAGATACTTGGTCAACAGGCATTTTGATGGTCCTTTTTTTTTGAGTAGCTAAAGTCGTAAGAGGATACAGCACAAGGTTGTTTGTTTGTATGTATGTATCAATGTGTGTTTATCTCTCTCTCTCTCTCTCTCTCTCTCTCTCTCTCTCTCTCTCTCTCTCTCTCTCTCTCTCTCTCTCTCTCTCTCTCTCTCTCATGAGCTACAGGGGGTGTTATGAGTGTCCGCCAGGCATAAGTCTCTCTCTCTCTTTCTCTTTCCCACTGGCTACTGTGTGCAATGACGATTTGGTGTTGAGAGAGAGCGTGTGTGTGTGTGTGTGTGTGTGTGTGAGTTTGGGGAGAGAGAGAGAGAGAGAGAGAGAGAGAGAGAGAGAGAGAGAGAGAGAGAGAGAGAGAGAGAGAGAGAGAGAGAGAGAGAGAGAGAGAGAGAGAGATTTTTGGAGTCTGGACATTCATTACTGATAAGCGAGGACGTAATTTATCACTGGAGGAAACTGGCTGTAAAATATCTTCAGTGATCCTTTTGTTCTTTTTTATATTGATTGCTTGACCTACTTCTGCTTTTACGAATGCGAATCATCTTAACTTTACAGCACTACAAAAAATACACAGGTAAAATTACAATGCATAACATTGCGGAGTTGTTGCTTTGGTAATATAAAGAAAGTGAAAGGAGAGGTTCAAGCCTTCCCATTATTGTGGTCTGCATGAGAGATTATCATAACTCATTAAAAAAATATTCTAGACTTTTTTTATGAAAGTGAGCTGGTGGCACTGCGTCTTCGTTTCAACACACCACCGTCATAATGAAAATTAATGTCAACTCCCGTCACAGGGGCTGGAGTCATGTTGCTCATGTCTGAGATTAATTACAGAGTCTCCAGGAAGACCCGTGTCTTCATTATAATTGTGGGAAAGCAACGCGCGGAATGAAGGCAGTCACTGATACATTTACACCTGGAGCTCCGTCACGCTGCTGCTGCGGAGTGAGTTGCGTGCTGGGGTGGGACCCGTGGGAGCCTGGCTTGTTACTCTCGTTGGGAGTCGATGCATACTCTTTCTCAAGGCAAGGTGTCACCGTTGGCTAGGCCTACTGGGGAACATCAAGCTCTATGATGAGTGATAGCATCCTGTTTTGAGTCTAGCAAACTGCTTACTTTCTGAATGAACCTTCCCACAACCTCATGATTCAGGATAAGAACAAGGTAGTGACGCAAAAGTGAACTTCGAGCTACTCACCGGGGCAGGAAAGTATGGAGCGGGGTCGGTGGGGCAACGTCTCCCTTGCAAGGAACGCCGTCAGTCTGTCCTGGGCAAGCCTGCCCTCTAGGGTCAGAGGCGGCACTATGGGAGGCGAGCCGAGTGCCAAGGGGGGCAACTGAGCGCATGGCATCATGGGTCGAGGCCTTACTGACCCGCCATTACTGAAAACGGTCTGGGAGTGTCCGATCATGCGTGTCTGGTGAGCATTGGCAGGGGGGATGAAGGCGGTGCGAGGAGCGTGGTGGTGGTGGTCAACCCACGTCCAGGTGGTGTCGCGAACAAGCTCAGGCTGCAGCACTGGGGGATGCATGGGCGTCGGTGGCCAGGACACCTGTACCTGCCAAGGGCTAAGGTACCGACGCTCGCTCTGTGCCCTCCTGATAGTGACGGCCGGGTGGACGCGGCGGGGTACTGGCGGTGTGGCAGACATGGTTATCACATTCGCTGGTCACTGCAGAACGTATCCATCACCGGCACTGGCACAGTCACGTCGGGGGGCCCGGCACCGGTCACGCGGGAATTGTCGCCGCCTTTACTACTACACGACGGATCACTTTCTGTTCTCTCTTTCTGTCTTTAATATATCCTTGCGCCTGTTTGCACTACTATTTTTTACTAATTATAACGTATCTTGCATGTAAAGCTAATGTCTTATAATTGTCAAGAAAAGCTTTGTATCAATGTTACCTCGA
>NC_066511.1:23969421-23971921 GCF_024679095.1 Eriocheir sinensis
TCGTTTACTTGAGGAAAACAGAAGCTGAAAAGAGAGATAAATCACCAACGAGGCCATAACGTAACATCGCGAATGGATTACGGAGGCCAAGGCGAGACGGTCTTGTGAGAACTTTCCAAAGGGACATCAAGAGAGAGAGAAAGAAAGACTCGCTGCGTTATTGCAATCCTCGGACCCGTAACCTTGCACGCCCCACCGCCGCGAGACAATGGAGGGTCAACACCACCCAGCCTCCCGCCGCGACACACACTCAGTAGCGATTCAGCGCGACGCACGCCTTGGAAAGCATGAATGTATGTATATGACGATGTTTGATAATTAGTGATAAGATACAATTGGACAAAAAAATATATAATGAAGTACAGTTATAAAGCAATGTAAATAGCGATAATAGAGATCTCGTAGTAGTAGGAGTAGAAGTAAATATAGGAGGAGGAGGAGGAGGAGGAGAAGAATGAGGAGGAGGAACAAAAGTGTATAGAAGCAAGAGTGAAAAGCAAATGTGACAACTAACTTAAGTGCATAGTTCATGACTGATGATTGTGATGTGCAAAAGTTTTGGCAGGAAATTAACAGAAAATGCAATCACGCAACATTTTGCTCTCTCTCTCTCTCTCTCTCTCTCTCTCTCTCTCTCTCTCTCTCTCTCTCTCTCTCTCTCTCTCTCTCTCTCTCTCTCTCTCTCTCGCTTTCCTTCTCACGCACGCATACACAGTTACACACACACACACACACACACACACACACACACAACACGGGGTTTGGTATCAGAGTCTGTTACTTCATATCGCCGAGGTGGTAATCTGAGTAACTCAAGAGGTTAATGAAGCCTTTGCAGTTACAACAAAGCCGCAGAGCACGCATCTTTGTTTGTCCGGCGGCGGCGGCGACGGGCGGATGATGTTGGCGGCATACTTGTGGCCAGCCGCCAAGGGGCCAAGATTAGCTGAAACGGCTGTCGTTTTTACACCTTTATCCAGATAGATATTACAGTTAGGAAGATATATAGGTTGCGTGTTTCTGGTGATACACCGATTAAATCACGTTGTAAAAATATATAGGTATATACCTGAGGGGAAAATAATTCTACTATGATAGTATATGAAACATTAGGCAAAAAAAGCAACTGAGAAAATGAGACAGCACTTCACATCAGTAGTAAGTGTTGTTGTTGCTATAATAGCAGTTATGTAGACTTCAATTAATAAAGCAGCAGGACGCCCGCATAGTTAGTCGTAAAATGTAGTGTCGGTAACATCACACCCATAAAAGAAAGGCAACATCAATATAAAGCAGCAATTGTAGCATTCGCACTCGCATATTCAACAGCAATGGCAGAAGAAAAGGTATTATTATTATTATTATTATTATTATTATTATTATTATTATTATTATTATTATTATTATTATTATTATTATTATTATTATTATTATCATCATTATTATCTTTTCTCTTATTATTACAATTATTATCACTACTATTATTGCTATTATTTTTTTTCTAGCAGCAGCAGCAGCAGCAAATATCTGCAACTGCAATACAGCAGTGGCAGCACCAAGAACATCACCAGCACCATTGGCGGTGGTGGTAGCAGCATCAGAAGCGATAGTAGCAACAGCACCAATACCAACAGCATCAGGAACATCAGCTACGACATCAACATCAGTGGCAATGAAAGCAGCACTACCATCACCACCGATAACAGCAACAGCTGCAGCCGCAATAACATCAGTGGAAACAATAGTAACAGCAGCAACACAGCAGCAGCAAATGTGTTAGTAGAAGCAGCAGCAGTAACAAGACTAGCAGGGGCATCAGGGGACAGCGGCAGGAAACGCTTAGTGGCGGCGGCAGGGAGTGATGCGGCGACGAGCGAGGCTCACACAAGGCCACTGCCATCCATCAGGCCGTCACCAGCCTCGCCGCGGCACCTCCCGCACCACCGCGACGCATGGCCTCCGTCAGACCCTCTCCGCGCTGCCGTCACTGCCGCCGCTACTTTGGCCATGACGCACACCCTCACCCACGCCTCACCGGGAAGTTGAAGGAGAACCAATGATCGCAAACCAAACTGACCAGAGTCGCCCTTGACGTCCAGCAGAAAAAAGAACGAATGACTTCCTGTGGACAATTGTTACCATTTGTTAGGTGTTTATTATCTGTCGATGCTGAGAAAGGATTTGGTTTTCTGCACCAATCTGGAAGTACCGTGTCGCCAGTGCTGTATGATTACTGCCGCATTGCGCGTATTGGCTGATGACTATGACTGATGACACACACACACACACACACACACACACACACACACAGACACACACACACACACAGAAAACTGACTAATTGTAAATATTTCAACGAACATCAGTTTCAAGACGGATATGTTCTCGTCGGCTCGCTAACGCTCCCGCGAGTGAGCTGAGCCAAGGCTGAGCCGCCTCAGGCGAGTCTGTCTGCGTAACGCTCTCAATTTGAGTCAATTAACCTCCCTGTCTGATGGGC
>NC_066511.1:23976921-24069421 GCF_024679095.1 Eriocheir sinensis
TACACAGAACATTATTTCATTCCTATTGGTTATATGTATTATTAACCTAATATTCATCGAGTGACGTAGTAGTATGACTTGATTGCTTTCCAATGTAATTAATATGAGTCAGGTCTCTCTGCAACACCGAAAATACATCTCAAAGAAGCTAGAAGATATGTGGGTAACTAACGATGAAAAACATGTATAACCAAACTTCTGCACAAATTGGATACGTCCGACAATTGCTTGGTCAAGGTGTAACCTTAATTAACTTTAAGCTGCAAAAAAAGCGTAAACGGGAATTTATTATTATGGTAAAACTTAGACTGGAAGTAAATCAAACTAACTTACCTTGAGGTAGCGTTGTGTGAGGGACAGGAAGTAATGTGTGGAGCCTCATGGCTTGTGGGCGTAAATCACAAACCCACTCCTCGCTGGCTAGTGAGGGATGTCGAGGAAACCAACAGGACATCCGCCGAGCATTCGCTGCGGAAAGCAACCGAAATAATATCAGTATGACCATGACTGCCAGCCCGGATAATCAAATTGATATATATATATATATATATATATATATATATATATATATATATATATATATATATATATATATATATATATATATATATATATATATATATATATATATATATATATATATATATATATATATATATATATATATATATATATATATATATATATATATATATATATATATATATATATATATATATATATATATATATATATATATATATATATATATATATATATATATATATATATATATATATATATATATATATATATATATATATATATATATATATATATATATATATATATATATATATATATATATATATATATATATATATATTACAAACAATTTTAAAAAAAGCCCGCTACTCGGTGGCCGAAAGATAAGTCAGTTTCGGGAGGAGGTGTCCTGATACCCTCCTCTTGAAAGAGTTCAAGTCGTAGGCAGGAGGAAATACAGATGAAGGAAGATTGTTCCAGGTTTACCAGCGTGAGGGATGAAAGAGTGAAGATGCTGGTTAACTCTTACAGTATAGGGATGAGCATGGGCATGCAGTTAGCAAGTTCAGAAGAGCAGTCAGCGTGGAAATATCGACAGAAGATAGAAAGAGAGGCAACATTGCGGCGGAATTTAAGAGGTGAAGACTATCAGTATGAGGAGGAGAGCTGATGAGACGAAGAGCCTTTGCCTCACTCTGTCCAGAAGAGCACATGAGATGCATACTCCAGAGATGAGATATGAAGTTTCCAGTTGAGATTTTGAGTTAAGGATAGACCGAGGATGTTTAGTGTTGAGGAAGGTGATAGCTGGGTGTTGTCAAAGAATAGGGATAGTTGTTTGGAAGATTGTGTCGTGGATTTTTGAGGCGTTGAAGGACACCAGGTTCTTCTTGCCCCAATCGGAAATAATAGTAAGGTCTGAGGCTAGTTCCTGAAGGGTGGGTCTTCTATTAAAGAGTTGAATAATGCAGAGTGGAATCATCGGCGTAGGAATGGATAGGACAGTTCGTTTTGGAAAGAAGATCATCAATGAACAACAGAAAAGAAGAACAGTGACCGTCTACCACGGCAGAAATAGAACAGTCAGAAAGGAAACTGGAGATAAAGGTACAGAGAGAAGATAAAAAAGGGAGGAGGGTAGTTTTTAAAAAGAGAATTTGTGCCAGACCCCCTCAAAAGCTTTTTATGTGTCAGCACAAAAAAATTTCACCGAAACAGCTAGAGGATGACCAAGAGTCAGTTAGTGGAAAGGTGCTTTTGAATCTTACGGTTGAGATTGATTCAAAAGCTTTAGGCATACTTCCAGCAAGAAGGAAAGGTAGATGTTGACAGCAGGAGCGAAAGAGTTTGACCAGACAATAGGAGCTCCATCAGGTTATATATATATATATATATATATATATATATATATATATATATATATATATATATATATATATATATATATATATATATATATATATATATATATATATATATATATATATATATATATATATATATATATATATATATATATATATATATATATATATATATATATATATATATATATATATATATATATATATATATATATATATATATATATATATATATAGCTGAATTTTAACCAGCAATTATCTGCAGTGAATATATGGTTATGAAATTGAATTTCACGAGGTTGTAACAACGATTTCATCACGAGTGGCATTTCAGTCTCGGTCTCACACAGAACCGGGTTCCGTGAATAAGTCGTAAAAAAGGAATAATCTTATAACGTTTCCCCTACTTATAAACACACAGAAAACATTCACACACAAGATCAAAATCCAAAGGGAAAACCCCGTAGGAACAGCAACGCCAAGGCCTCTTATCCCCGCCACCATAACGCCGAAAACATATTCATGGACTTGAGCCACAAGGGAAGAGCAAAAAAGGCCGCAGCTCACACCCAACCGGATCAATATCAAAAGAGAAAAACCGTGGGAATGCAACACCTCAAACACTCCCAAGAAAGACCCACGCCCTCCCGGCAGCCTGAACACCCGCCACAAATAATGTTGCCTTCAGCTGAACTCTGGTCTTTATGTCCCACGCCCCCCGCCGAATGTCAGGTGCCCATAAGACGCCAGCAGGTCACCACCACTTTTGTCTTTTTGCCACCAGTCAAGGCCACATTAGATAAAACAAGGAATAATATACATGAAACATCAACAGTATTAACGACAACTAATGCTACGAAAAGAATAAGGTCATCAACAGTTATTACAGGCACAGTTATCTGTCCCTCCCAGAGAATGTGGGAGACAGATCAGAGACCCGCTGCCAAGCTTCCGCCTCCAAACAAGGTGACTGTGTGTGTTTCACGCCTCTGACTTATCTGTGAGTAAAAAGAAAAAAAGTGAATCCCACGAACTTTTACCTTTGTCGGGCTACCAAGCCAAGAGGCAAAATATTAATAGAACATTATGGGAAGCTTGGAAAATCTGGTTATTCTTCCTGTTTCATATTTCAAAAATCATTTAATAACAAAAGTATTTACTGAATATATTCCTTTTTTTTTCAATGAGTGTTTCGCACATATAATATACACTATTTTTTTTTTTTTGTTTGTCATCTACGGCTTTATGCTAATATAAAATGAATCTATACTTTCGCTCTTTTTTTTCTATATTTTAATATAATTACTTTGTTAATTATGCTCGTACCCACGAACAACCTGCTGCTTCCTCATTATTTGCTCTCTCGTCCACGCTCATCAGTGTTTGGTTAGGCCACAAGAGTTTGTAAGTTGTGTTGTTTGCTCCGAAAGCTTCCCGTCGCGCACTAAAATAAAGAAAAAGTGAAATGAAGCCTACTATAGAGAATTCTGCATGCTACTCCAGAAATGCTTATATAAATATTTAACATAATTGGATCTTAATTCTCTGCACAGGACACTTTGTTGACAGCCCTCCATTCATAAGACATATATGTTTGCAAAGTTTTAAGCTATTACTGTTGTATTTGTTATTAATAAAACGTGACCACTCACCACCTGCCATCTGACTACAAGTGGCGTTGACAGGTGTGGCTCCTGCTTGCCCCTCGCCCTTGAAGCGCATGACAAACACGCGCCCTGATGACGGGGCGCTGTGGGGTTGTTTGACCTGGTACTCAGCCGTCAAGCATCAATTTTCCTTCGCCTATCCCCAATAAAAGTTTGAGGCCGATTTATGCTGAGTATGTATTTGTGTCCCCATAGAGGAAAAACATAGATGTGCCAGATATTTGTATGTGTATTTTCATGTCGGTTCCTTCAGTCTCTGTCAGTGTATTTATATCATTTATATTAATGAAGCATGGTGAATGGACGGTTCTTACGATATATTCTGCAGTACGAATCGAACTGCAACGACTACGAGTGAATAAGTACATACATACATACATACATACATACATATATACACAGTTTAGATAGGTGAACAATTTAACAAGTAATCAATTATACGAGTAAATAATGCACAAACGAATAAATACATTTATAAATAAACGGAATATAAACTAATAAATATCGAACATTATTCTGCCCGACAAATACACAGCTCTCATGCAAAGCTCTGTGATGCCCCACCCAGTCACTTCCGCCCGTCACACACAGAAATAATCCTGCATTATTTAACGGGGGAACATACGACTCTATTGATCATTATAATTGGTGATGCAGATAAGGTTGATTTCCCCCCACTGATAAAATTTGTGTACTTCAATATACGTATATATATTTTTTACAGCAAAGGAGACAGTTCAAGGGCGTAAAGAAAAATATTAAAAAGCAGCCCGCTACTAAGACATTTTCCCCTAACTCGAAAAAATAATCTTTCTGAGGTGTTACTTTGCACTGGTTTACAGCAGCTTCACAACAAGAGTTCAAAAGCCTGTGACCAAGCAAAACGATCACACTTTCCTGCCGACAATTAGAATACGAACTTTTAATATTCACTGCATCCATACGATTGTGTTTGCAAGGTTAGCGGTTCAGTAAGTCTTGTAAATGTTCCCTCTTCTCGAGCTGTCGCCGCTGCAGGAGTGTGTAGCCGAGCAAGGAAAACTTTCAGCCTAGAGTGAGACAGCTATGCGGGAAATTTGGAAACCTGCTATGAAAAAAAATATATGAGAATGAGAAATTTCATACCTCATAACCCTTCCACGGCACCACGTAAGTCACTCCGAGCCTGATTCAATGACACAACTCACATCGCGCACCATTGTCACTAACTTTCTCGCAGGTATACAGGCGGTTGTCAATACATGCTGCTGTGAATGTCGTCATAAAATCATAA
Organism: Eriocheir sinensis; assembly: GCF_024679095.1. NCBI lineage: Eukaryota > Metazoa > Arthropoda > Malacostraca > Decapoda > Varunidae > Eriocheir > Eriocheir sinensis. The sequence goes on from NC_066511.1 coordinate 23,981,751, forward strand.
TACATACCTGTAAAATACAACGGTTTCATTTCTCTGGTCATGACGAATTGTACTTCAGCAAGGCCGAGAGATGGAAGTAGCTGCGTGAGGTGGGTTCTAGATGGTCTTGTTCTATTACTAATCGAGTTCTGCTTTTGAAGTGTATCTGTTCACTGTTTCCTTCTTCTCAGAGTAGTTTTTCTTGCATGCTTTTTTCTTCGTGAGTGACTCCCTTGATTTAGTACAGTGATATTTTTTATTTATTTTATGCAAGAAGTATTCGTTTTTAGACCTTTGATTACTGCACGCTTCTCTGTCCTGATCAAGACCTCCATCACCCCCGCTCCACATCATCCCCTTACACGCGCACAATCTTTACACCTCCATAACCCGTTTTCCACACCGTTATTCCACACACATACTCCTTATACTTCCATTAGGCCTGTTTCACACACCCGCTCCACACACGCACACAATCATTTCATGTGCACCTCCATCGCCCTTGTTCCATAGCGTCGCTCCACACACATACTCCTCATCCTCATCCATCCATCAACCCTGTTCCACACTCTCGCTCCACACACACACACAAAAAAAAAAAAAAAAATCTTTCCACTTCCAACGCCCCTGTTCCTTACTGTCGCTCCACACACATACTCCTCATCCTCATACTTCTATCAGCCTCGTTCCACACCATCACTCCACATCTTTACTCTCCAGCCCCCCCCTTCCCCATGCCCTTCCCCTGTGTCACTATCCAGTATCCACCGCTGTACCTCCATATTCTACTGCAAAAATACCGATACTACTCTCTCAGCCTCGCCACTGGTTTTATTTACAACTGTTTTTTCCATTCGTTCCGGCACATGTCTCTCAAACGCTCCTCCTCCTCCACACCTTCGTTCGGCACCTGCTCTGCCTGCTCCACCGCACCACTCCTCCTCCCCACGAACGTTCCTACGCCAAGCCATCTCCAGGGAAATTAATTCTTAACCTAGCGAGACTCAGAACGTGTTTCAGAATTCCGCTTCCCACGCCAGAACTGTTGCGGGCTTGACAAATCCCACTCGAACACTCGCTTCACTTTCACTACGCGAGTTCGCCGTCATTGTCATTCCCGGCCTGGCGTCTCCTCCAATCTTCATAAACTGGCTTTTTCTAGTTATATTTTGTAGACTTTGAGTAATTTCATAATGATTTGACGTTTTGTGGATTGGAACAGCATCATTTTTGGGGGTTTTGTTTAAAAGTGTAGTTATGCTCTTAATGTTCTGTATTGCGTGCTTGATTTTCTTTCAAATAATCTCCTTTCTTTGATTAATTTGAAGACAGTAATTTCATGTTGATTTGATTTTTTTTTTTTTTACTTTTTTCCGAGAAGTGGATGCAGTAAACCTATATATTTCTTCAGGATTTTTTTTTAGACATACATTGTTTATTTTCTGTATTTCGAATCTGTTGTTCTTTTATTTTTTTGGCTCGTTTTCCTTTCGATTAATCTACTTTTTTTTACTTTCTCTCCCTTCTTTTTTCCCTTCTTTTCGCTTTTGCTATAATGAGTATATTTTTTCAGTTTTCTTAATTTTCTACCTTTTTGAAATTATCTATTCTACTTTTCATCCATTTTTATTTATCTTTCAATTAGTCTCCTCTTAAACTCATTCCCACCACCCTCTCTTACGTTCCTATCTCCTACCTACGTCATTATCTTCGGTTGATATTTTTTTTTTATCTATTGCGCTTTCCCCTTCGAGCCTCCAGGACCGTCATGTCAATTCTCCACGGCGCCGCGCAGCCAACCCGTCATTGTGTCGTTAGTGGTGGGAAGGGGCAGCCGAGGTGTTCACTGGAAGCACCTTAGTCCCCTTCTCCCCCTCCTCCCCATCATCCCTTCTACTCTCCTTTCTCCTATAATTCATCCCTTTCTCTTTATCTACCTCCTTCTTTTTCTACTCTTCTTCCTCTCTCCTACTTCCCTTCTTCATGTCCTTCCTTAATCCTTTCTCTTTATTTACCCCCTTCTTCCAACTCCCTCTCTCGTACTTCCCCTTTCATCCCTTCCTCTTTATTTACCTTCTCCTCTTCCTACTCTTCTTCCTCTCTCCTCCTTCCCTTCTTCTCGTCCTTTCTTCAACTCTCACTCTTTATCTGCCTCCTTCTTTTTCTTCTCTTTTCCCTCTCTCCTACCTCCCTTCTTCTCGACCTTCTTTATTTCTTCCTTTTTATCTACCTCCTTCTCTTCCTACTCTTTTCTTTCTCTCCTGCTTCCCTTCTTCCCGTCCTTCCTTCATCTCTCCTTCTTTATCTACCTCCTCCTCTTCCTTCTCTTCTCCCTCTCTTCTACGTTCCTTCTCCCTGTCCGTCCTTCAATTCTTCCCCTTTACTTATCTTCTTGTCTTCCTTCTCTTCTCCTTCTCTCATACTTCCCTTCTTCCCATCCTTCCTCCATCTCTTCTATTTCCATTCTCCTCCTTTCCTCCCCTCCTCTCTTCTTCACTTTATTATGTCTTTCCTTCATCTCTCCTTCCCTCTTTTTCCATCTCTCCCTTCCTTCCTCCATCTTCTCTTTCATCCCCTCCTCCTGACTTTCCTCCTTTCAGTTGTAGCATTTCTCTCTTCATTCTCTCTACCTCCTTTTCTCAGTAGCCACCTGAGTGCTGTCCTCCTCCTTCCATCGCCTTCCTCCCTACCTCCGTCCCCTCCTTCCTCCCCTCACCCGCCAGCCAGTGCAATAAAATCTTTCCCTCCGAGACGCAGCGCACGCCACTTCGTTGTAATTACTAATAGAAGCTGGCCAGTCTTTTTTTCAGGGGGGAGGTGAGAGGAAGGGGAAGTAAAAATGAGATGTTTGAAAAAAAATATCGTACAATCCACTTTCACTATTGCAGAATATTGTTTCCTGTTTCTTTTCCCGTTATTTTTTTTTCTTTCCTAGTTGCACTCCTACTGTTTCTCTCTGTTTCTCTGTCTGTTTCATTCAGTAACTATACATTTTAGAAATATAACGGTCGAAGCAAGAGTCGCACGAAACAGGTGACGAAACTGGAAACTATAATTCATACATTCTCAAGTACAAAAGCAAAGGCAGGCTATTATTATTATTTTTTTTTTTTGGTGTGTGTGTGTGTGTGTGTGTGTGTGTAATGTGTAACGGAGGCAGAAATAACCAAGCAATAAATAAACAGACATAAATAATCGGTACTGATAAAAAAGGTAAATAGATAAGTGAAAAAAATGAATAAACAAACAAATGGTTATATAATATGATATACGAAAAGTGATGGAAAGGTAAATAATGAACGAATAAACATGTACACAAACAAATGGGTAACTAAATCAATAAATAAACGTACTGAAAAAACGGAAACAGATGAAAAGGAATTTTATACAGCTCAAAAGGTTTATTCAGAGCCACAACATAATAAAACCTTCCAAAATAAGACCAGTTAATTCGTTTCCCGAGGTGTCTTGCTTCTCCTCGTTTCTGGCACCCACGTACACGGCCAATTTCTTTTCCGAGTTATTTAATTCCTCTCGTTTTCAGAAACCCGCCACCCACGCTTACCTGTGAGTGTGGGTGGCCAAGTGAAAGCGTGGGCAGGTGAGGCAACAGACAGGAAACGCGTGGCGCAAGATGTGTGTCGCAGCTTTCCTTGATAACACGCTATAGAGCACGGAAGGCAAAGGTAAAGGTGGGAGAACGGTGCCGTGTGTCGAGCAGCCCCGTGTTATCTCAGACCCAAAGAGCCTTGGTGCCTGTGGCTGGCTATTTACCCAGTAGATTGTGACGCAAAATACACGCTACCGTCCATATTTCTTTTCTTCTGGTATTTAGGACGCTCATTTGCTGGGATTTAGGAGACATTTGCTTATCTGATAACGATGCAAATGCTGTGATTACTTACTGTGAGGTTTAGCCGAATTCAAACTCAGGCACGAAGGTTCCTTAAAAAACAAAACATTACAGTATAAAAAAAGAATGCTTTGTATAGGACTTTAAACATATACTTGCCATGCTTACCAAATGATGGCTTTTTGTTTATAATTAAGATCAATGAACCGTTTAAAGGCAAAATGTACCTAAATTCTCCCATGACTGCGGTGACATTCCCTGCAGCGCCCACACCTTGGCACACCTCACAAGCAGCGGCATCAAGGAAGATAACTTCATCAAACGCGTGCAAGCCAGGCGTCAGTAAGTAGTTCATTCCCCCTTTGACATCCGGCCGGGGTGCCACGCCGAGCCTTGGGGCGATGGCACGGCGAGGGAGGGAAGACGAGGGAGGGAAGACGAGGGAGAGAAGACGAGGGAGGGAAGACGAGGGAGGGAAGGCGAGGGAGGGAAGACGAGGGAGGGAAGGCGCCTGGCCCACACTCAGGCAGGCAACGACGGAGGGCGAGGCGAGGGGAGAGAGGGACCGTCTTTGTTAGTGGTGCCCTGACTCATTTTATTGTTATGACCAGCATTATCGAAACTGTTACTATTCTATTATTACCATTATTATTACACACAAAATCACACTAAGAAAATAAACGGTAAGTGCTCGGAAAAACAAAATCGTGATCTGCTGAAACCAATTCCAGCAAATGAAGAAAACGGGAGTGTAAAAATAATAAAGAGAAATCTCCAACATTATATATATAGACGAGTCTCCACGTCTGAGTCACATGATTTGTTAAAGATGATAAACTAGTGAAATTCATCTACAATTCTACTACACTATACGCTCACGCTCTCTCTCTCTCTCTCTCTCTCTCTCTCTCTCTCTCTCTCTCTCTCTCTCTCTCTCTCTCTCTCTCTCTCTCTCTCTCTCTCTCTCTCTCTCTCTCTCTCTCTCTCTCTCTCTGTTGTTACTGTGACTTAGGATAAACTAGCCAGTAATGTTAACGGCTTCACAAATTATATGAAAGCGTTAAACATAAGAGAAAAAATTAATTCATACCGCACTTGACTCTTTTTATAGGATCTTTTACGGGAAAGAACGGAATAGGCTTCACCTTTTATTTTTTTTTTATCAACTGATGGTCATATTTAACACGATGGATAATTTTTCAAAGGTCAACTTGATCGACGCTTCGTGCACCCTGCCACTCACTAAGGCAGAGCTGTAGGGTATCGGCGAAAGTTTCGATAGCGTTACCCTTTGTTCAGTGACAGCTCATCTATAGCCCGGGTCGTAGGTTCGTCCGTGTGTGTTGTCTGAATATCTTTGCAACTCACTAAGTACTGTGAATCTCTTTAACTTCTCTTTAACCTCTTCTCACGTAATTGACTGCTCTTTCGGCCACCTTTTTGGATTCTTTACAAGAGCAGCGAGTAGCGGGCTTTTTTTTATTGTTTCCTTTTTTTGTGCCCTTGTGCTGTCTCCTTTGCTGTAAAAAAAAAAAATTGTTTATGTATCTAACTATGCCTGTCTGTCAATCTGTCTATATTCCTATCTGCCTATTAATCAGTTTATCTATCTATCTATCTATCTATCTATCTATCACTAAATTTCCTATTTGTTTATCGACATACACATCTGTCTATCTATCTATCTATCTATCTATCTATCTATCTATCTATCTATCAGAGAGAGAGAGAGAGGGAAAGAGAAATGGAGAAGAGTGACCTTTTCATTTTCGTCTACCCTTAAGGTTCTCATCATTAAGTAACCTCGCCATAGACCACTGTAATGAGAGTAACCTCCCCAGTCTCTGTTACGGGCGAGGCTGAGGGAACGGAGGGGAGGGGTGCCGATGTATAGGCTGGAAGGCGAGGGACGAAGGTGACAGTGATATCGGAGGACGTATGGGAGAAAAGTGAGTTATGTAGGTGGGGGTCGCGTGAGAGTGTGTGCTGGTGGAAAACAGAGATGAATAACACATAATCATTACCCATATGACCAGGGAAACATCATTATAGTGACAGTCCAGGCTACGTATTTTAGGTAGAGAAATATTTGAGGTGAGTATCCTTGAAGTGTCAATCAGGTTACGCAGGAGAAAAGCAATCACTGTAATTTACTTGAGTTTTATCTTTATGTTGTTATAAAATAGAAGGAAATGAGGCTGTTGAATGATTGGTAATTCTTGGTTAAAAAGAGTACCCTATTTTTCAACATGGTAAAGAAATTCAATAGAAGTTACGCAAGAAAGAAACAAAACAAGGCCAGTTATCATACTGCTGACCTACACAACGCACAGCAAGCTGGTTCATCTATATATACTTGTATGTTGCCATGTTCACACGTTAAGAACACTTTATCTGTATAACACGACACGAAGGTCGTCATTTTCTACAAAAAATACTGAGCCTCTTCACCACGAATGACTTCTGGCGATGCTGTGAGCCTTGATGTCTCTTCACTTCACACGTCGGCAATAAACTTAATATATTTACGTGAATTACACTAAAATTGGACTACTTACACCACGGTCTAAGAATATTTCCAGACTGATTTACGCCGCTTTCACCGCCACCGACAAACATAACACTTAACACATTATTTTCCCTTTCCTGATCTAGGGCTCGTGTGAATGGCATTGTAAAAATACACATGATTTATGTCAGTGGCATAATTATTTTTGTTTCCCTACACTCACCTTTCTTCCTTCCCTTTTTTTATTCTTTTAATGCGCAGTGTGATCCAAGTATCTTTTACTCATAAACCCAGTATCATATCTGACATAACTGCCCATCGTTGACGAAGAAGAAGAAGAAAAGAAGAAGAAAAAGAAGAAGAAAGGGAAGAAGAAGAAGAAGAAGAAGAAGAAGAAGAAGAAAAGGATGATGAAAAAGAAGGTTACGTGTTATGGTGGTAGAAGCAAACGCAGTGAAGGTTGTCGGCCACCATGTTGCCCGCCCCATCAATTAAAGTTTAATTTGAAATATGGATTTCGATTATTTTTATGACCCAAATTTTCCCTTTAAAATGGGCTAATCACATTCTTGATGTAAATAAAAACCCATACTGGCAGACGATAGAGTTATATTTTTAACCAAACAGTTTCGGAGGACACTTCCACCATCCTCAGTGGTGTAAGGGAAGAGTATTCCTATGGTTTGCCTGACTAACTAATTTATTCACTCGTCGTTTGATTTTATGGTAATAAAGTTTGCAATTTTCGGAAGAGTTTTGTAGTTGTATGCACGTTTCTCTGTTGGAGAGAATGTTTGTTTTTTTCTGTTAAACTATGGTCGATTTTTAATTATGATACCTGACTTTTCAAATAGGTCGATGAATTATTTATCCTGAGTAATTATTTTATTTTTTGTAACATCACATCTACGTTATTATCATATGATAATTGTATGCTTGTCAATATTTGCTAATTTTTATACGGTATTTCCAATCGAAAACTTGATACTAGTAGTTCCTTTTCAGTCATTCTGGGCGCGCAGCTCATCCAGCTGTCCATCCTCCATTTCGGGCTGGTCGTTAAATACGTACCTGGGGAAACTTTTAAAAAGTAAACTGTGGTAACCCGGATGTCACACTGGTCCAGTGTCCCGGGGCAATGGGCTACTTCTCGCTGCAGGCTCAAGGGCCAGTGTGACGGAGGCCACGTGTAGCTTAGCGTGCGCCGTCAACTTTTCCTTTTCCCATTGAATGACCGCTAATGTTGACGCATCCCAATTCCTGATCGCAAGAGCTGAGGTATTCTATCGTAAAGTTACCGATTGGAATATCCCGAGTCACCGTAACAAAGTTCAGTGTATTATTTTTCAGGGTTAGTTTAGTAACCATTTACTATTTGAAAAATCGAGTATTCTGTGAAAGCCAGATTATGACTTCCAGTTATTGTAAGGGAGCTTAATACCTCTTAAAACCAGCGACTTACTGTTTTAACGTGTTTGTTGCGACACAAGATATATTTCAGCATCATTATGGCACGATAGCCACGGAGGCAGCAGGTAGGTGAGGGATATAGTGGTTTTATTTTTTTCTGTTTACACGAACGCACAGGTGTTATGAGGTATTAGTATTAGTATCAGTATTATTATTAGTAGTAGTAGCAGAAACACGCCAGTCCTCGTCGACAGACCGACTCGGTCGGCTAGATTTCGATCGCCGATAGAGTCGGTCTGTCGGCATCCTGCTACGCTATTAGGCTAAGCCCGTGCTCCCCCGCGCAGGGAGGGAGCATTTTTACCCTTTTAACGGGCCGTCTTCGGACAAGGGCCCGTTCCCCTAGTGACACTAGGGGTAAATCTTTAACGACAACAACATAGTAGTAGTAGTAGTAGTTGTGGCTGTGGCAATATTTGTGGTGGTGGTGATTGTGGTAGCTTTAGCAATTGCAGCTGTAGCAGTAGTAGTTGTAGTGGTGGAAGTTTATATATACGTATATATATATATATATATATATATATATATATATATATATATATATATATATATATATATATATATATATATATATATGACCCAAAGCAGGGTGCCGACAGACCGACTCCATCGGCAGACGTCAGTCGAGCCGACTAAGTTAATTTGTCGACAAGAACTGGCATGTTTCCCATTCGAGCACAGACAAGGCCCCGGTACGAGTCCGTCAGTCAAAGATTTATCCCCTAGTATCACTAGGGGATGCGGGTCCTTGTCCGAGGGCTGATGATCAGGAACTTGTATATGGACAGCATCTGTGTGGGGGAGAACTGGCGGAGACGAAGCTGAACGCTCAACCAATATATATATATATATATATATATATATATATATATATATATATATATATATATATATATATATATATATATATATATTGTTACGCTTAGCTTAGTTTAAATTGTAATTGGCGCCACGTGACGTAATGAGGGTTCCCTGCGGCCCCGTTGAGGGGGCGGGCTGGAGAGGGACGCCATGCGGCGAGGAAGAGTGGAGACGGAGAGAAGACAAAGGACGCGCTCGCCTGTGCTCTGTGCCTTAGGACTTAATCGCCTGTGATTTGTGCCTTGACTGCCTCCCCTTGGACTATAAAGTTGTACAACGTGCTATTGCTTAGTAAACCCCAAGAAAGTCCGCCCTGTATTTAATTGTGCCTCGCTGTGTGCTCTGTGGGTGTGTGCGAGTGTGTCCGCCAGTGTCTTTGTGTCTGCTGTCCGCCTCGTGGGAGCACTGTGTTTTCCATAGCGAGCCCAGTTTAAGTAATTGGGAGAGCACCTGTCTGCCTGTGTGAGGGGTAGACAAGTGGAGCATAACAGTGGTGTCAGGAGCGGGGTGGAAATTGTGCTGTGAGTGGACGGGCAGACAAAGAGTGACGCCTCGGGCACAATGGAGCTCGGCGAGCACGGTGCGGCTGGCGGAGCGAGTGGTGGGGGTAGTGGTGACCTTGAGGCTGATGAAGACGCTAAGCCTGGCCAGCTGGAGTTAATTGCCTCAATGTTGGCTGGCTTGAGGCAGAAATAACGCTTCAAGGTCAAAGCAGCAGGAGGCACAGGCCAGCAGGCTTGAGGAGCAGGCCCGTGAGCAGGCCGAGCGCTCCGAGGCACAGGCCAGCAGGCTTGAGGAGCAGGCCCGTGAGCAGGCCGAGCGCTCCGAGGCACAGGCCAGCAGGCTTGAGGAGGCACTACAAGCAAGCTTGGCTTCTGTGCGGCAGGAGGCACGGCAGTATACCGATCAGGCCTGTGAGGAGGTCCGGGGTGAGCTACAGAGGGGCCTAGAGGCACTGAGAGGTGAGGTGCGGGAGGTAAGGTTTGAGGCGAGGCAGGCTGCCGTGTGTGCTGCCCCAGAGGAAGTGCAGAGTGAGCCTTTGTGTGATTGGGGGCAGTGTCAAGCCTCGCTGAGGCCACGCAGTGCATTCTCTGAGCCTCCGGGCCTGGCGTGTCCGGCCGGGGGTCACAGTCAGGCTCAGCGGCTGGCGTGGGCTGCGGCAGGGCGCGAGCAGCGGCCCCGCCACTGTTGCCAAACAGCCCGCCACCCTCGCCTCCTCACCTAAACCCTACCCTGCCTCCTTTCTTGCCCCGAGTGCCTGCCTTCTACCCTGCTCGTTCGTTTCCTTCCCACGACCACCGCAGGCGTAAGCCGGCTGAGTATGACGGCAAGGTAGCTTGGGAAGCCTACGTTGCTCAGTTCGTCATGCTCGCAACAGCTCAAGGGTGGACTGAGGAAGAAAAGGCGCTGCAGCTGGCAACGTCGCTGCGGGGCCCGGCACTCGAGATTCTCAGCCACCTTCCAGCCACCAAGCAAGCTTCCTTTACCAGCCTGTCGGAAGCCTTGCAGCGCCGCTTTGGGCACAGTCACCAGGCTGAGGTGTACAGGGCTCAGCTGAAGAAGAGGGCGAGGCAGAAGGGCGAGACGCTGTCACAACTGGCGCAAGATGTGGAGGCCCTTGTGAGGCGGGCTTATCCGGCTGCTGGTGAAGACATGACGACCGTCCTCGCCCGTGACGCCTTCGTAGATGCTCTGCAGGACCACCAGCTGCAGATCTACGTAAAGCAAGCCCACCCTGGTGACCTGCAGGTGGCTGTGGCGAGGGCCATGGAGTTCGAGGCGTTTCTCAAGACGTCAAGCCGCCTCGCTGACTACGCCAAGCCTCGGAACGACGTGCGAGGCCGGAAGGCGAAGTTCGAGCGTAAGGCGGCGTCGAGGAGACGAGCCCCGAGTTTGGTGGCCGTTGCTGGGGCTGCGGTGAACGCGACCGGTGTCCGAGGGGCGAAAGACGCGTTCCTCGACCGGCCGAAGTCTGGGGGCTTCAGACTTGCTGCAAGGACTGCGGCAAGTCTGATCACCGCCCAGCGCCTGCCCCAAGCCGAAGCAAGTGGCGCAGGCGGGAAACAGCAGCAGGCTGGACAAGGGGGCGACTACCCAGCCTGCCAAGGTCGACACGCCCCCACTTGTGTAAGATGCCGCCATACCACTAGTTCGGTGCAGGTGGAGGGCAACGTAGACGGTAAGTCTTGCCGCCTGACAGTCGACACCGGGGCTGAAAAGACCCTGGTGCGCCCCGAGTTGCTGGACGCTGAGCGGCTCCCAGACGCCCGCAGAGATTGTGCGGCGTGACGGGGCATTGCGTGGCACTCAGGGGCCTGGAGTGGCTCGTGTCGGCGTGGGCGGCGCAGAAGAGCGGCTGCCAGTGTACGCCGCCGACCTGGATGAAGAGGGCTTGCTCGGTTTTGACTACCTGGTGCAGACTGGCGCATGTATCGACTTTGGACGGAAGCGGATGAGGGTGCACGGACAAGAGGTGCCCTGGCTTCCGGAAGTCGGTTGTGCCGAGGTAGTGACGGCCGAGCGCCTGCACTGCCCCAGGACGGAGCGACGAGTCCAGTGTCGACTGTCGAGGGTGATGCACGACGCGGAAGGCATAGTAGAACCCTCAGAAAACCTGCACCTGACTGACGGTGTGGCAGTCGAGAGGAGCCTCGTGGGAGCGGGGAGGAGTTAGTGACAGTACTCGTTGCTAACTTCTCTGACGAGGCTCGGCGACTACCCGCTGGTGCCAGACTAGGCACATGTGAAGAGGTGGAGCGAACTGAACAGCCGTCGAAGAGTGCGTCTACGCCTGCGGAGGAGTGCTGCCTGACTTCCTTGAAGACCTGGCGCTCAGGGGCTCCGCTAACCTGACGGAGTCGCAGGCGGAAGGGTGCGCCACACCTTGACGCAGTACTCAGACGTGTTCAGCCGGGGCGACTTGGACTTGGGCCGCACGTCGCTGGTGAAACACAGCATCAACACTGGAACCAGCGCGCCCATCAAGTGTCCCCTCGACGTATCGCACCTGCCCGACGAGAGGAGATGCAGCGCACCGTCAACGACCTGGCAAATCAGGGGTGATCGAGAAGTCCGACAGTCCGTGGTCTTCAGCGGTAGTCCTGGTTAAAGAAGGACGGCACACAACGCTTCTGTGTGGACTACCGGGCACTGAATGACGTGACTGTGAAGGATTCCTACCCCTGCCGAGGATCGACGACACCTTGGACGCGCTGGTAGGGGCGAGGTGGTTCTCCACGCTCGACCTGAAGTCGGGCTACCACCAGGTGGAGATGGCCGAAGAGGACAAGCCGAAGACAGCCTTTTCCTTCGGGCAGGGCTTGTGGCAGTTTAATGTCATGCCCTTCGGCCTCTGCAACGCCCTGGCGGTTTTGAACGTCTGATGGAGCGGGTGCTGGACGGCCTGCAGTGGAGGACGGCCCTCATCTACCTCGACGACGTCATCGTCTACGGAGGCACCTTCGAGGAGGAGCTGGGGAGGCTGGAGGAGGTCCTGCAACGCCTGAGGAAGGCTAACCTCAAGCTCAGCCCCAAAGTGCTCCTCTTCCAGTACGAGGTGCCGTTCCTGGGGCATGTCGTCAGCAAGGACGGCGTGCGCACAGACCCGCAGAAAGTGGCAGCAGTAGCAGACTGGCCTCGGCCCACTAACGTAGCTGAGGTCAGGAGCTGCGGGTCTGTGCACCTACTACCGTCGCTTCGTGCAGGACTTCGCCACCATCGCGGCGCCCCTACACCGCCTCACTCGTAAAGGAGTGCCTTTCGAGTGGGACGAGGCGTGCCAGGCTGCGTTCGACGGCCTGAAGAGGGCCTAGTGGAGGCGCCGGTCCTGCCGTACCCCAACCCGAAGCTCCCTTACCTGCTTGACACCGACGCCAGTGCGGAGTGCATCGTGGCTGTCTTGTCGCAGGTGAAGGATGGAAGGGAGCACGAGGTGGCCTACTACAGCGCCAAGTTCAGTAGGCCTGAACGCAACTACTGCGTGACCAGGAAGGAGCTGCTGGCAGTAGTAAAAGTCTCGAGCACTTCCAGCCGTACCTCTACGGCGCTGAGTTCACCGTCCGGACCGACCACGCAGCCCTGCAGTGGTTGAAAACACTGAAGGCGACGGAGGGTCAGCTGGAGAGGTGGTTGGGAAGGCTCGAGCAGTTCAACTACCTGATAGTGCACCGCACGGGCAGTGTGCACAGCAACGCCGATAGTTTGAGCCGGCGCCCGTGTGAGGCAGGTTGCTCTCACTGTGCTGACCCCGACCCTGTGACTCGACGCCCGTGTGAGGCAGGTAGCTCACATTCCGTCCCTGAAGGACCTGACGCCGTGAGTCAGAGCCCGTGTGAGCAAGCTACTCACACCAGGCGCGTCAGGACCCTGACCCTGTTTGCCGACGCTTAACGGTGCCTGCCAACGCCACTGAAGGCAACGACCGGTGGCGTGAGGCACAGAGCGCAGACCCGCTCTTGCTCCTGTAGTGCGTTGGCTCAGGGCCAGCGGGGCGACCGGTGGGAGGAAGTGTCGGCGGAGAGTCCTGCCACTAAGTGCCTCGTCGACCAGTGGGAGACGCTGCGGTTGGACCGGTGGGGAGTGCTAGTAAAGCGCTGGGAGGTGTTAGGCGGAGTGGGCAGAGACGCCTGGGTAGTGGTGGTACCCCGTGCAAAGCGTGCTGAGGTGTTACAGGAGTTGCACGCCGGTGTTACTAGTGGCCACTTGGGCGAGAAAAAGACAAACGTCTCCGCCAGCGCGTCTACTGGGTCGGTATGCGGAACGACGTTTCCGAGTGGTGTCGGGCCTGTGACGTTTTTAGTGCGAAAAAGGGCCCCACACGCCGGAATCGGGCTCCGCTTCAGTTGTACAGCGTTGGGTCGCCAATGTATCGGGTTGCTGTAGATATTTCTGTCCCGCTGAACATTACTCCCAGGTGCAATCGTTTCGTATGCGTCGTGATGGACTACTTCACGAAGTGGCCTGAGGCGTATGCGCTCCCGAACCACGAGGCTGAAACAGTGGCGAGTGTCCTAGTAAACGAGTGCTTCACCCGGTTCGGTGTGCCGTCAGAACTGCACTCAGACCAGGGCCGTGAGTTCGAGTCCCGTGTGTTCCGTGAGTGCTGCGACTTGCTGGGAGTGCGGAAGACCCGAACGACGCCACTCCACCCGCAGTCGGACGGGATGGTGGAGCGGTTCAACCGGACACTCGCACAGCAGTTGGCCGGCAAACCAGGAGGACTGGGACGTCAAGTTGCCCGCAATGCTGATGGCGTACCGGTCCGCTGTGCACGAGGCCACTGACTATACACCCGCACGTCTTATGTTTGGCCGCGAGCTCAGACTCCCCGTGGATCTGGCGACGGGGCGGCCGCCGGACGTGGGCCTGCCGACTGTCACCTCTGGCTTCGCTGCCGCGCTGCAGGAGAACCTGGTCGAGGTCCATCACCAGGTGCGCGGCAAGCTCAGAGTGGCAGGCCAGGCGATGAAGGACTACTACGATCGCCGCATGCGGGACGTGAAGTATGCGGTGGGTGACAGAGTGTGGCTGCATAACCCTCGCCGGAAGAAAGGGTTATCACCGAAGCTGCAGAGTCCCTGGGAGGGCCCTACACGGTGATTGCAGTCCTGTCCGCTGTCACCTACCGCATCAGGAGGCCGCAAACGCTCCTCTGTCGTCCACGTTGACCGGCTCTGGCGCTACCATGGGCCGGGCCGTTACTCCTGGGGTACTGGCGCTGAGGAGGACCCTGACTACCCCAGTAGTGACGAGGAGGACCGGGCAGAACTTGACCCGGTGGACGTCGAGGTCGCGGATGATGTGGAGGAGGAGGCAGGTGGAGACGCCGACCTGGAGGCCGGCTCTGCTGGTGACCTGGACCAGCCCGCTGCCTCTCCCTCGCCCTCACCTCCACCGCGACGACCAAGACGTGAGAGGAGGAGGCCAGGATGGCTTACAGATTTTGATACAGAATGATTTGTTTAGTTCCCCAGTTATGTTTTATTTGTTTTGTTAAGTTGGCGAGGCGGGTCGCCTGCGCTTAAGGGGGGGGTAATGTTACGCCAAGGCTTAGCTTAGTTTAAATTGTAATTGGCGCCACGTGACGTAATGAGGGTTCCCTGCGGCCCCGTTGAGGGGGCGGGCTGGAGAGGGACGCCATGCGGCGAGGAAGAGTGGAGACGGAGAGAAGACAAAGGACGCGCTCGCCTGTGCTCTGTGCCTTAGGACTTAATCGCCTGTGATTTGTGCCTTGACTGCCTCCCCCTTGGACTATAAGGATTGTACAACGTGCTATTGCTTAGTAAACCCCAAGAAAGTCCGCCCTGTATTTAATTGTGCCTCGCTGTGTGCTCTGTGGGTGTGTGCGAGTGTGTCCGCCGGAGTGTCTTTGTGTCTGCTGTCCGCCTCGTGGGAGCACTGTGTTTTCCATAGCGAGCCCAGTTTAAGTAATTGGGAGAGCACCTGTCTGCCTGTGTGAGGGGTAGACAAGTGGAGCATAACAATATATATATAAACTGCTGTTCGTAATGTGTGTGTGTGTGTGTGTGTGTGTGTGTGTTCATGCAATGATGACGTACCTAACACTCAGGGATAGAAACTGCATTGTACAGTCATTCAAATTATTCCATTATGTTATGAACTGGCGAACCCTTACATACTCAGCTTCAATAGTTTCCCTTTCTCAGCGTGTGGTTGTCTGTCTAGGAAAAGTTACAGAAAACGAGTGTTTTGGGATAACATTGCTAGTTTAGTGTAGACTTGGTAGCGGGTAATTTTATGATTGCCACAGTAGTAAAGCAAGAAGACATTTGTTTAAGCATATTGATATACAAAAAGATACATACCCGATACATTTAATGTTTTGCCTTTGTTGCCCCACCCATACCAAAATTCCATGCACATCATTAGTTTCTTCATCCCACACCGACACACCACATGCACCTCTTGTATGTAGGTATAGCTCATTTTCACTGTGCGTATTTGTGACTGCCAGAGACACGCCAGTCCTCGTTGACAGACCGCCTTGATCGGTTCGGCTGACGTCAGCCGATAGAGTCGGTCTGTCGGTATCCTCCTCTTCATAGGCCGTCACCCGACCCTGACGGGCTCCATAAAGCCCGTGTCCCCACCCTTGAGGTGGCGACAAAAAAAAAATAAATAAATAAATAAATAAATAAAAATGTAGCCTTACTAAATTCCATGTCCATGTACTTGATGACTATGGCAGCGTTAGGGAGGATGAGGACAGTCTTAGGAAGGGAGAGGTAACCCAGGAATTATAGAAGCCAGGGCAGTCAGAGAACCAGGTGGAGAGATGACATGAGAGCATAATATCCTGGAGCAGGATGGACTGCGCTAACACTGGACAGAGGGGGATGGAAAACAATGGGATAAGTCTTTGTCCTGCAGTGAACTAGAAACGGATGAAGATGATGATAAATTAATAAAGATGATAAAATTATTCAAACAAGCATGTTATTTTATGCTGACTACAGCTCTTGATGGATTATGTACTTTTTAAAATTAATATTTTGAGACCCTTCTTTTACTTTGTCATAATGCCGGACAAAAACGTCGAGTTACTTCATTGTCAACATAGTCAGCCATCCGAAACAACAGAATCCTCAATGCAGCGCGAGAACACCACTTAATTCTTAGCTTCTCATAACAATACTCACTGACAGAATCCTATAAATTTTCTTTCATTGGTTTTCATTTTCAAAAAGTAAGTTTGACATCAGCTTTCAACGTATTTAATCTCATCGCATCACTCGGCCTCCCGCTTTGATGCACTCATACTTCACAAACTTGAATGCAACAGCAACGTAAACCATGACACGCAACTCCTGAAAACCCTACCAGACGCCAAGACAAGTTTTAACTTTACTACGTTACTTCACCACATTCCGTTACCCTGGATGCTTCGTGTGGAAGATGAGAGTAAAACAAGTAAGAACATAAGGGACAAGGTAAACAAAAAATAGGTTATCACAGATATCTATAACGCTAGAAGGAGATGGTAGTAAACGGAAATAGGTTTATATTAAAGGAAGGAAGCAAGCATTACAATGGCAGGAGGGAAGAGACACACCCAAGCACTGAATCTCAAGAAGTGTGCAAAAAAGGGGGCGCAGAATGAGGCGACCCCTTACAAGGTTAAGACAAGATTATTGAGGCTAATAATGGCGAAGGAAAAAGCATCTGGAGCACGATTAGTGACATTAGTACCACTCCGTAATTACTGGTCGAATGTCCCGTAAAATTGGACATTTGGTGAACGCTTTTAATGCGCCATAACAACAGCCATTTGGCGAGCGTTTAAGGAACCGTTTCCGTGCCATTAAAGCGCCGTGAGCAGGAGATACGAATGTTGGCGTACTGGGAGGATCAAACGTGAGGGTAAAAAATGTTGGAAATAGCAGCATTATGGAAGGACGACAAGCAAATAAAAGAAAAAAAAAAAGAGAAACTGGAAGAGACAAGAAAACATGATGGTACGTGAGAGCTAGTGAAAGAGCAAATGTGTGTGAGTGCCAATTTGTGCTTTTTTTTTTAACACAGGAAACAAAGCAGAGTTTAAACAAAAATATATGCTAACAGAATGCTCCATTAACAAACGTCAAAAAGGAAAATTCAATTGTCGTGAGTGAGTGAGTGAGTGAGTGAGTGTGTGTGTGAGTGAGTGAGTGAGTGAGTGAGTGAGTGAGTGAGTGAGTGTGTGTGTGTGTGTGTGTGTGTGTGTGTGTGTGTGTGTGTGTGTGTGTGTGTGTGTGTGTGTGTGTGTGTGTGTGTGTGTGTGTGTGTGTGTGTGTGTGTGTGGTGGTGGTTGTTGGGATAGTGGTGAGTGTGTGTGTGTGTGTGTGTGTGTGTGTGTGTGTGTGTGTGTGTGTGTGTGTGTGTGTGTGTGTGTGTGTGTGTGTGTGTGTGTGTGTGTGTGTGTGTGTGTGTGTGTGTGTGTGTGTGTGTGTGTGTGTGTGTGTGTGTGTGTGTGTGTGTGTGTGTGTCCTTCTGGAGGTGAAGGAAGGTTCCGTGGGATGCCAGGTGGAAGGAGGGACTCGAGGCGGGGCTGCAGGATCGTCTTGGACTTCTGCCAATATTTTTTCCTTCCCTCCCCCGCGTTGCCTGAGGCCGATACTTACACATACTATTTTTTTGTATGTGTGTTTTCTAGCGACTGCCATGACGTTATTACTAGGCTTAAAGAAACTAGTGAATCAATCTGCAGGTACTCGTGCACGGGAGGAATATTTTTATTAAAATTCCATGTTATCATTTGTTGCGCAAGGCAAATACCTTTGGTTGCCATTTATCACTGCTATTTTTTATGACCTCCCCCAATGAAACAACTGAATGTGGCGATGTACACCAAACCACACCTCCTGGAGGGGTTCTTGGAAAACATCGCGTCCGGTACAACAGCAGCAGCGCAGCCGTCCGTCCGTCCTTCCCTCAAGGATGCTACAGAGCCGCCGCTGCCGCCACCACCGGTGACAAAGCTGCTTCAGAAATGTTTCAAATTAAGGGTAAAATATATGGTTACAATTAAAAGGAATAGTTTAAAGTCTTATAGCTTGGCTTTGACAGTCTGTGATCCAGAGACACAACGGAACACTTCGCTTGGCACTGAGGAACCTGCAACTCGGGCCGTGTCTGGCACGGGTCGGGCACGGCGTGGAGAGGAAACAGCCGAGTGCCAGTCGTTCCTGCTTGACCAAAGCAATATTTTTCTCTGTCCGGTAGTGACTGATGAAATTGGTTAAGAAAGAGTAAGTGAGTCTTCATATAACAGAGATACGGAAGATAAAAGGAGCGTGAACCCTCATAAAGGATAACGCAGCTGCCGACCGGCGGCGGACGCCTGGCACCACGGCCTCAGTGTGCCGGTGACGGTGGCGGTGGAAAGACAGAGAACTCAGCCAGCGAGCAGCAGACCCAGCCTCATCGTTCCTTGAACGCTCACCCCCTAACGTCCCTGTCACAGTTCACTACCGTCACCAGCATGAGAACTCTGCTAGCTCTCGCCGTCATCACCACCATGGTGGGGCCAGGTAAGGCGGCCGGCGAGCCATCGGGAGTGTGTTGCCGGCTGGTGGAGGGTCAGCCGTGCTTATTGTTACATCACTAAAATGTCAGTGCCACCGGCTGAGACAAGACAGACATGGCTAATGCCTAGAAGCAAGCAACAGTAAAAATTAAAGAATTGTTAACTATAGAATCATTGCCTTCGAAAAGAAAACGACGTAATCAAACGCATCTCTCATCTTTATGAAGATTTTGTACACTTACAAACAGTTTACAAAGGGTCTATGTCAATTTTCAGTTATGGGGGATAAGAGACACACAGTAGGCTACTAGCGTATGAGTCACAGAAGCAGGTAAGCGAGTAACTCCCTTCTGTGATGATCCTGCATCCGTTCATTCATTCATCCAGTCCTTTGTCACAAGCACCATCACTGCCTTATCTGCATCAATACTTTAGTGCTATCTAACACACAATAAAAAAAGGGTTTCACGGCCTACCTTGGGATTGTCAACGTAATGTTGAATAATTCAGGTAGCCTCGAAGCACGTTATGGTTTCTTAATTTTCGACTGCTGAAATGATTTGCCTCATATGAATGTCGAAAACAAAATTTCATTTTCCTTTCAAACAAAGTTGCAAAGAATGCACCGCCGTCAGTGAATCGGCGTGTTGGGAGGAAAACCATTTCACAAAAGAATTATACGTCTGGATCTGCAGCATATCTTTTAAGGAAAGTTACGTTAAAATAATGTTCTCAATAGAGCATGTCAATATAAAACATTGTTCCTCTGTTTGGTGCATGCAGACTGAAGGTAATCTCCGCCGAGGAAAATGAGCCTGGCCGTGAGCAAAGAGCGTCCACACGCCGCTGTGGTGAGCCGAGCTGCTGCTTGGCGAGGGAGACCAAGAAAAATTGACTTTTCTTCAGCAAATTCCTGAGGAAACATTTCCTTGGAAATGGTGAAAAAATGAGGATAAAAAGAGGTCACGAGTTGAAGAAAAAAGGGACAACGAATTTTCTTTACAAAACGACGTTTCAAAAAGAAATCCTTGAGGATGAAAGACAGAACAGACAAAGATTTAAAGAGTGACAACGTCAAGAAAAGTTATGCGAGACAAAGAGAGAGGAAGTATTGACTGCTGGAAAGTTGACAGCCACATATAATCAATACACTGAGGAACACAAGCATCTCCGGCAGGTCGTGTGCTCGCCGCCTTTCCCCAACGCCTTCCTGTTTCTACACTGTGTTTCCGCGCTAATGTGGCATTTATTCACCCTTACGAGGGTTTAATGTGGATTTGCTTCTCGCTCCCATGCCCCCTACTTTCCAATTAGCCTTACATTTTCCTCTATATAGTTCTCACAACTCACCTTTAAGAAAGAGTTTAATGAAAAAAAAAAGCTATATATATAGGCAATTTCCATGCTGCCCCACACCCACAGAAGATTACTATTAATTCCCAACTCAGCTGGCTACTCTCCTACCACATTCTTCTACTTTTTTAACTCTTCTTTATTTCACACACATAACCTCTCCCGGCAGTCCCTCTCTCGCTGACTCAACACTCAGTCTTATCCTTTCTCCCCTCTTCCTCATCGTCTTCCTCGCCTCAAACCCTACGTACCCGTTACGTTCCTTCAATCCCTAGCTTCTTTTTTCTACCTGTCACCTTCAACCCTCTCAATTTTTTACCTTTCTCCCTCCCACCCTCTTTCACATCTTACCCACCCCACACTTCATTGCTTCCGTACCAAACCCTACCCAACTTTCATCCTTTCCTCTTACTGCTTCCTACACGGACTGAAATCTTTCCTACCTCCTCCTATATTTTTTACCTTTCTCCTTTCCTCCCTCTTTCACTTCTTACCCTTCTCATTTTTCCTTCCTTTCTTAATCCCACCCAACTTTGATAGTTTCTCCCCCTCCTCTCCCCCCCCCACCCCCCGTTTTCCGGCCTTCCTGCATCCTTCCTTCCTTCTTTCCTATCTCCCCCTTTCCTTTTTTACCTACTTACCTTATTTCCTCCTGCCTATTTTACGCCTCAGCTGCCAGACAGGAAGGGAGAGAGGGAGGAGGGGAAGGATCAGACACGGCTCAGGGGACGGAGACTCCGTGGGGGATTTGCTTCATCCCTCACAGCTTCCACCTAATCCTGATAACGTATCTCACCAGCCGGCTACACTTATCTCGCGGTCTAGAAGTCTTATCTAAGTATATTAAGCAACCCGTAACGTCCAACACTCGCTCCCTTCGAGAGAAAATACACACACACACACACACACACACACACACACACACACACACACACACACACGCACACACACACACACACATACATGCATGCATAGGCCTGTGCATAAAAGACGCACTTTCCGTAAATTAAACAATGCATTCTCCATAGACCCTATCTGCAGCCACCTCTGAATATGTGTGTGTGTGTGCGTGTGTGTGTGTGTGTGTGTCCCCGCGCGCGCCCGCGCGGGTAACACACACAGACAGACAGACAGAGAGAGAGAGAGAGAGAGAGAGAGAGAGAGAGAGAGAGAGAGAGAGAGAGAGAGAGAGGGTGGGGGGAGGGGGGCGTTGGGTAACCAACATACATTCAGACATACAAACTGATGTAAACACACACACACACACACACACACACACACACACACACACACACACACACACACACACACACATGTACAATCCGGAGATGAATTGAAAAAAACAAACAAACACGCAGCTGTGTAGGTAATCCAGCTGTGATTGGACAGACAGATAGATTGATGGGGAAGGCATATGTTTTTAAATGGTCGATAAGCCTCTCTTAGTGTCCATATATTTCTGTGTATGTGCAAACACACACACACACACACACACACACACACACACACACACACACACACACACACACACACACACACACACAAGGGCATTCCATTCTCAAACGGACGAGCGAGTATATCAAGAGCCATGACAAATAATATTGATCGATAGATAAATAGATAGAGATAAATAGATAGGTATCAACTGAGAACATGTAATATATATAAATAAGATTGTGATAGAATAAAACAGACTAAAAACTCGGGGGGAGGCAGAACAGTGCAAGGGTCTCGAGATAATGTAATGTTAAATGGACTGCAATAAAGACGAGGAGAGACTATTTCTTGGTGCACGGAAAGATGATGGGATGGGAAGGGGGGGGGGGGGAGAGAGAGAGAGAGAGAGAGAGAGAGAGAGAGAGAGAGAGAGAGAGAGAGAGAGAGAGAATGTGACAGGGACAAAGAAATACCTCGTGCTTTACCAGACTGTTTGTAGCGAACGTCCATAACTACAAGCTGGGGTGGCAAAGCTCATTCAGTTAAAGAAAAGTGGGATCATAATCAGCGTTGTGAGAGTGTTAGGCAGCGTGTAAAGCAGGAGGACAAACCCATAACTCGCCAAGAGCCCGAGGGTGAGGTGAGAAAGGACTGGCCAGGACACAAAAGTAACTAGGATAACCGTAGGACGAGATAGAGAGGAAGGGATGTTAGGATGGGCGCTGGGTAGAAAGATAAAACGCAGGTTGTGACGGAAGAACGTTTAGTAGAGGCGATGGAAGGGCTTTAAGGTACGGAAGAAGCGCTGAATGTAGCACTGAAATATCTGTAGCAGGTAAGATAAGTTTTGGAATGGAGGAACAGCTTGGTGAAGAGTGAGAAAGTTGTTTGTGAGAGAGAGAGCTGGCATAGGCGATGAGGCGGGTGGGTGGGGACGAAGGACACAGAGAAGAGGCGGAGGCGATGTTACAGATTCAAAGGATTCCGAAAACATGTTGCGGGGTAAAGAAAACCAAATGGAAGAATAGAGTAACAGATGGAATAGGTGATGGAACAGCGGGTGGAACGAGGGAGGTGATGGAAGTAAGGAAAGGGGACACAGTGAAAGGGCAGAGGCAACGTAACAGATTAAAAGAATTCCCAAAACATGGAAGGATAAAGGAACAGCTGGAACAGGTGGTGGAGCAGCTGGGTGGGGCGAGAGAGGTGATGCGAGTAAGGAAAAGCAAGGGGGCGGAATGGGGCTGCCGCTAAGGGAGTGGAAAAACACTTGGCTGGGATGGAAAGAGTTGGGTGGAGCGGCGGGAAAGAGGAGAACTTGGACAACTTATGGGACGTCTAGGAGAGGCGGGGAACAGTTAGGCGGGGCAGGAGGAGCGGGGGGGGGGGAGGGGCTGGTGTGTTGGACTCTAGGCAAAAGGAAAATCTACATACCGCGGGATCTGCTGGTCGAGGCGGCAAAAGAGTATGAAAACAACCAGCACGGCCTAGGGGAGGATACGCTGGAGTAAGAAAGCAGCACTGGGAGGGAAATACAGCGGGTGAGGAATGGGGAGGGACGGGAAACACTAGATGAGTCGGCTGGTTATGGCAAGGAAACAGAAGAGTGGAAAGATGTGCCCGACAGTGAAGCAAGTACGTGGAGAAGAGAAACAAATGAGCAGGGAGACGAAAGGGGATGAGGAACCGTTGAACTGAGATATCTAGCTGGGGGGAAGAAGCAGGGGGGTCGAACAAAGATGGTGTTAGGAGAAAAGGTGCTTGGAGGAGCTGAGAGCAGGGGGAACGGGGTCAGAAGAGTGAGAGCAGATTATGAATCCCAGAAACTAGGTCACGCCCGGACTCGATTCCAGCAGACACATATACGACGCGATCCACTATTGTTCGGGTTGTTGGGAGTTTGAGGTTAAAGGGACTGAATAACGAATGAATATATATGATGCTCTTTTATAATCATCTTCCCCAGCCATTATGAGTCTATTGCAGGACAAGGGTCTTTCCTGACGTTCTTCATATCTTTTTTTTTATTTTTTATGTTTCAGTACTCCATCCTGCTCCGGCAAATGCTCGAATTTCACATCTCCACCAGCTCCTCTTTCTGTCCTGACTACTACAATTCCTGCGTTGCCTAATCCTGAAATATATAGTTAGAAAAAAAAAGGATAGAACGTTCAAATTCTGCAATAATCTTTTTTTTTCCCCACAACGCATACAATACATCCTGCTCTTTTTTGGTTTGTTTGCTTACTAATTTTTTGGAGGCGGCGAGGGCTCGTACCGACATCAACCCTAACGAACGACCTTTTATACAAATATTGATCACGACTTTTTTTTCCCTCATTCTGTCTGGCTTCAAAACTCCCGACCCATCTTCCTCAGACTTCACCACTTCAGCCTGATGATTCCCGGAAGGGTGTGGCGGTGGCGGCTGTGGTGGTGGTGGTGATGCTATTGGTTATGGTGGCGGTGATGGTAAGGACGTTGGTGGTAATGATAGTGGTGGTGGTGACTGATGACAGTGGTGAGGACAGTAATGGTGATATTAGTTGTAGTAGGGGAGGTTGTAGTGCTATTTATTGGTCATGGTAGTACTGGTGGCGGTGGTAGTGGTGGTGGTTGTGAAAGTAGTGGTGGCAGTAGAAGTGATGGTGACAGTGGGTGTGGTTGGTTGCTATGGTGGTGGACGTGGTGATAGTAGTGGTGGGGGTCGTGGGGGGGATTTATGGGTGTCAACGGTGCTGCTGGTCCTTTGGTGTGGGGGTGGGGGGCGGTGCTGGTTTGTATGGTGGTGATGCGGTCAAGGTGGGGATTATATTACGGTATAGGCACGCTACTTGATGACGCATTGTAGGGTGTGGCAGACAAGGGGGAATTCCAATGAGTGTGACGCGTGCTGGAGGCTTGAGGCGGACCGGTGGAGGACAAGGCAGAGGGCAGCAGCTTGTGGGTGTTGGAAGACTGACTTATACAATACAAAACCTCGTACAAAGAGGAGGAAATCAAACTACATCAACTGTGAAAAGAAAGTCTTACAAAAAATATGGTAAATCAAATAATGCTGAAAAGTTTGTCGAATAAATTCTTGGAAGACTTACTTATACAATACAAAACCGCGTACAAAGAGGAGGAAATCAAACTACATCAACTGTGAAAAGAAAGTCTTACAAAAAATATGGTAAGTCAAATAATGCTGTAAAGTTAGTAGTATAAATTCTCAGTAAGAAGTGTTTCTCGTAACCTAGCGACGCGGAGCTAAGTGGAAATACCAAAAAGTCGCATCCATGGTGGCTAAGAGACGTGGGAAAAGTGTTAATGAAGAAAAATATGGTTAGTTGGGTTAGCCTGATGTCTGATGCTGGACACAGTGTTGGTGAATATACAGTATAAAACAAACAAAAAGCCCGAAAGAAGAAGACCTTATAGCAACGTTGTTCAGAAAACCATAGACTTTTACTCGTTGGAATAAAGGCAACATAAAACAACAATTCTTAACGGTCCTCGAGGAAGACAACTTTTACATGGTACGAAACTACAATTAGGAGGCGGGTGTGCACAATGCATTTTTCCCTCTTGAAGAAAAGAGGGGAGGGACGAAGTGTCCTCGGCAATCAATAAGACGGCGAGGAGAGGAGGAGGAGGAGGAGGAGGAGGAGAAACAGATCTACTATGTGTGGGCGGAGTCGAGGGTGACATTGAATCCTTGACACTCATTTTCTTCACTTCTTTCGTTCTTTTTGACTCAGAGAATAAAAGAATATATATGGAAGAAACAGCAGTGAAGAGAGAGAGAGAGAGAGAGAGAGAGAGAGAGAGAGAGAGGCCATCATTATCTCTCATCCATTATTAACCTTACTTCTTGCATTTCTTCATTCCCTTTCTTCTTTGCTGTCCTCTCTCCCCCCCCAACCCCCGGGCCGCACGCCTCCCCAAGCTGTCTCTTGTAATTACTCGCCCGGCCGACTAATAAATGGTCGGCGACAACACAACAGATGGGGAAATCAGTCTTGGCTTTGCGTGACGAGTGCTGATTTTCCTTCACTCTCACTGGCTGTCTATTTCTCTATTGCTGTCTATCTATCTACACTCCTGTCTGTCTGCCTGTCTGTCTGCTTTCTATAGTTTCACAGACATTCAGTAATCACAACTCATTAGCTGTAGTGATTTCTATATTGCCGCTTTTTCGTGTAACTTCTCAGATGATATAGAATTTAATAGAATTAGCTTTAGGAGGAAGTAATGGACTGCGTTACGACTGTGTGGCAGGTGGGTGCAAATAGCCGAGTTTCGAATCGCAGTTAGTGCAGGCAGCTGGCACCCCGACCGAGTCAGATTCATCCACCATTTTGAACCGGTTGGGCTGGCACGAATGAGGTTGGGATTAACAGAGGCGACACGTGACTAAATAACCAAGCCACGACTTTATTGACAGAAGGTGAGTCAGCATTGCAGAGGCTGACATCCTGTCTTCTGAGGAAACCTCCCGACTTTGTTTCATGTTTAGCGACGACTTTCATCACGAATCAATTTTTATTATATAATGAGAATGGACTTCAGTTTCATATTCATGCAAGCATCTGTGTGTGTGTGTGTGTGTGTGTGTGTGTGTGTGTGTGTGCGATCGTGCGTGCGTGCGTGCCTGCTTGCGTGCGTGTGGTGTGTATATATGTGTGTGGGTGTGTGTGGGCAGGCGGGAGCGAAATTAAGTGTCGGAATCTAAAAGGCGTACAGCCACCCAGCGACTCCATTGTCATTTTATTCTTCCTTTGTGTTCCCAGCGACCAGTGCCGAGAACCGTGACACACAGCAAAACAAGTTGTGTTGTGTACCGAGTTTCCTTTGAAAGCATATTTTCGAGTAATTCATTTGACAATAATTTTTTAAGGAGATTCTAGCATTTTTCAAGTGCGCGCGCACACACACACACACACACACACACACACACACACACACACTATATATATATATATATATATATATATATATATATATATATATATATATATATATATATATATATATATATATATATATATATATATATATTCAAGAAATCCTGGCAGCAGCATCTGTTTACCCTGACAGTACCTCTGAAAACTTTGTCTTGAGTCATTTCAATAATGTACAAAGTAAACAGTGTTGCATTATGTCCCGCGAAGGCTGAAACGCCTGCCTGTGTTCCGTGATGACACCCGCTATTATGGCCTCGTTAAGGATCGTCCATAAATTTTGATTAATCATTTAAAATTACACCATCAGTGTGGGTTTAATAAGGGCATAGCAACTAACAAGGACTGGTGTTATCCTTTCCCTTTAATTTCTATACATAGCCAACTGCTCAAATTATGAAGAAAAAAATTCCAAAGAGTACAATAATTATCGGCCATTATATCAAAAGTTGCCTTATTGTGTACTATTGCAATTATACGAAGTTGAGCTCTTTTACATCATCTTTCCCACTAGGCATTAAGTATGTGCAGAGAATCCAATATAAAAGTGGAAGATTTAGTCTTTAGAAAAAAAAAATAGTGATCCGTTAGCCTTGACGGGAAATGTAACACAACGTCCACACTTGATATTCTTCCTCTGTGCGGCTTCCTGAGTAGCCTTCAGTGTCGGGTCAGTCAATCTCTGTCATCAATCTAACTAATAATATATTTTTAAGAAAATCGGATACCTAACCATTGTAAAATAAAAATAAAAAATCGGAATCATTCGACACATTCATGTTTCTCACAGCTTCCAGTCACCATGCGCAGAGTATATACTTGTGCTTGAAATCTTGGCATTGAACACCATACTTGATCTCTTCATCGGAAAGTCGATAACGATGCAAGGAAAGAGTCGTGTAAATACAAACTCCATGGGCAGGGAGGACGGTGGAAAGAATAGCCTGCATCCATTTTCCATGGAACTCGTGAAGTCCAACTTGATGTGGCCGAT
Organism: Eriocheir sinensis; assembly: GCF_024679095.1. Classification (NCBI taxonomy): domain Eukaryota; kingdom Metazoa; phylum Arthropoda; class Malacostraca; order Decapoda; family Varunidae; genus Eriocheir; species Eriocheir sinensis. The sequence continues at coordinate 24,009,177 of NC_066511.1, forward strand.
AAAATATGCAAAACCAATTTCGCTCCGAGAGGTGAGGAGGCAGTAGAAGGACTTGCCCCGAGCTTGAAGTACCTGGCCTCTCGTTACTCGTCCGTGCCCGAGGGGGAAATAATGACAAAAAGATAAAAAGAAACGAATGAGCGCCTCTGTGTATCTCCCTCGTATCAGCAGCTCTCGTCTCCACTTCAGATTTCTTCTTCGGCATAGGGATGGAGAGCAGGATAGGTAGGCTATATCTTGAATTGCCTGTTGTTTAAGTTCCTGTAACCTTTAAAGCCTCCAATGCCACTGCTATTTATAACCTTCCTCCCCTCCTCCTCCCCCTCTGTTACTTCACTTATTACTCACCAACATCATAAACATTCTCTCCCTACACTACGAAAATCAATACCAACTTCACAATCACCACAACCTCCAGATTCCACTACTCCCTCACAATATTCGCCACAACTTCAACGACCAACATTTAATACGATCTTCACCATCAGAACCACTTCCAGACTCCACCATCACTGCTAACATCAACGCCACAACCTCTCGTACCAAGACTCATCCACATTCATCATCAGATCCACTCCCGGACTCCACTATCATCACAGGACTTCCCTTACTAACACTAATCCACCCACACCATCAAAACTACTTCCAGACTCCACTACCATCACTCACAATCTACTCTACTACTGCTGCCAACGCCTCCAATATCCACCCCACCACCCTTGCAACCCTCCACCACTACCACTTCAAATACTGCACCCCGTTCTACAACAACCATCACCCTGGACATTCTCTCCCCCCCACAAACTAAAGTACCATCCCTCCAGACCCATATCATCCCCCCACGGATATACAACTAATGCAAGCCTTCACCACCACCACCACCACCACTTCAAACAGTAATGAACCACCGTAACGCAAGCACCACCCTGAACATCCTGCGTCCCTAAAGCCGTCAGCACCAACACTAACCCTTCCCCCCCATCCCAGAATACACTATTACCAACAATTCCACCCCCTTCCCTCCTTGTTTAACCGTCTCTCTCACCCGTAAGCAAACGTGACATGAGGGCGCTTCCGTTCATAAAATATTCAATAGTCTTCTCATATTCAAACCCCATGAAAGGGTAACCCAAGTGCGATAATTGTTCATTTTTACGTCGATGTCGGCTATTTTCTGAGGTCTCTGGTTAGTAAAGCGTAAATAGTTTTCAAGACGAGGGTTTATTCATGGTGCTTTCCAACATCGTTTTCTGGTAATTGACATTTACTTCGCTGGAGGTGTTTTAAGAGCAAGACTGATCTGGGTGAATACTTGAGACCAAACCTTCATGAATGTGTAAAATTGGAGTACAGTTCCCACATCATTCGCACGACTCGCAACAATTCCAGAACTTTGTGATGCCATTCAACTTCGTTATACCACACTAACCTTTTTTTTTGACCCTCGAACTATCACTTCCACGGACGACTCGTAAAAGCAAGTCAGCACCACGCCCTCTGGCTAGAATTATCTGATCGAGGACAAAAGGGTAACTATAGAAGAGTCAGGCGATGGATATTTTTGTGACTTATTGAACATTTTTTTAAATATGCGTAGAAAAAACAAACGGCGGGGAAGAAAGAAAAATAATGCAAAACGAAAGAAAAATGTAAAGATAGGGAAAAGAGAATATTACTGACAAAAAAACATAATCAAGTGATGAAAAATGACGATGCAACAAGAACTTACATAGGAACAAGTCAATCAGAAGTAATGATAAAGCTTAACTTAGCCACACTGAGCTACATACATACATACATACATACATACATAGATACATACATATATACGTACCTACATAGACGAACAGAAAGACAAGTATAAGCAGGTAGATGAGTAAATGCACACATGTAAAAAAGACATTTTGTAAAAATAGAAAAGATAAAACTAAACTTGTTTGAGGAAAGATTGCAGCCCTTTCTCTGATGTTATCAAGGTAACATAATTTGAAAACTTTATAAGTGGTAATGAGAACTACATCTTAGGGGGAAAAATGTGTGTGTGTGTGTGTGTGTGTGTGTGTGTGTGTGTGTGTGTGTGTGTGTGTGTGTGTGTGTGTGTGTGTGTGTGTGTGTGTGTGTGTGTGTGTGTGAGAGAGAGAGAGAGAGAGAGAGAGAGAGAGAGAGAGAGAGAGAGAGTACTATCCCAAAGGCGATAAGGCACCTTTTCCTGTGTTCCATGGTTGCGGTGGTTTCAATATTATTTGCCTGGAGAATGAGACACCCGCACGTCGACACGAACACCTTTCATTGATCGTGTTTGGTCAAAAAACGTTAACACGATTATTGGCTATTAGAATAAAGAACAAGTCAATTAACATGGCAATATGGCAATACGATGGCAAGAATGACAGAACAAAGGATGACGTCTTTTCATACACGTGTTCACTTATATCGCAATAAAATGGCAAGATATGACAGAACGTCGAGGTGAGGGTGTTTCATTCTCCAGGTTAATAATATTGAAACTGTTGCAACCGCGGTAACACAACAACGAGGGTGCCTTATCGCCTTGTGACAGTAGTCTTACGCCTCTCTCTCTCTCTCTCTCTCTCTCTCTCTCTCTCTCTCTCTCTCTGTGGGTGTGGGTGGGGGGATCGGCGTTGTGGGGATCGGCGGTAACACATGCGTTCACATACATTTTCCTTTCTTTCCTCTTACCTTTGATCCTAATATTCTTCTAGCAGTTCATCATTTCTCCCTATCCCTTTTCTCTGACTCGTTGTTTTCTCTTCTCATAACCCTCAAAACTTATATCTTTCTTATCATTCACAGTCCCAGCAGTTTTTCTACCTTCTTTCTCTGGACCAGTTTTTCCCTTACCCTCAACTTTTCTCTGCCTCGTTCATCCACTCTCCCTCCGTCTCTGTCTCTTGATCAATGCGAATGAGGTAATTCTTCCCCTGCAGGCGCGCCCTGGCAAAGAAAACACGAACGTTCGCAGGAAAACAACGAAATACCAGGTCGAGGAAATGATGAAGGAAGACCGCTATGATCGATATGAGTATTTCTGGACACCATTTTTAGCAACGTTGGGCGAGTCACTGTTCTTGCTCTGTCTGAAGTCGGCTGATCTTTCTTCTTTCTTCTCGCAGTGTTCGATTCCTATCCCCGTTTTGTCAGTGAGGGAGATTCATTCCAACTGCACTGCCCTCGTTCCGTTTTCTTTCATGCCCTTCTTCCTCTTCCTCTTCTCCATCAGCCATTCGCAAATAAGACATTGGGGAAAGTCTGTATTGAGGCATTCGCTCTTTCCTCTTTTCCTTATGTCTTTCACTTGCCTTTCCTGTGATTGGGAAGGTCTGTATTAAGGCTTTCGCTCTTTCCTCTTTTCCTCGTTTCTCTCATCTTTCCTTTTCCTTCCTGTAACGTGCTTCTTTCATATTTTCTTTATCCCTATCGACTTTCCCTATCTCTATGTTGCTTTGCCTTCCCATCCTCTGCTTTTCATATTTCTTTTTGTCCTCCTCCCATGCCCTTCTATTCAATCATGTTAGCTCCCCCCCTTCTCTCTCTCTCTCTCTCTCTCTCTCTCTCTCTCTCTCTCTCTCTCTCTCTCTCTCTCTCTCTCTCTCTCTCTCTCTCTCTCTCTCTCTCTCTCTCTCTCTCTCTCTCTCTCTCTCTCTCTCTCTCTCTTCACTCCTGTAACTCGCGTCCTCAAACTCAATTTCGCTTGTGTTGATTCTCTTCTCCATTAAGTCTGATTGCTTTCAACATATTGCCTTTCCTTTTTTTCCACTTCTTTCTTCTTTCTCTTTTTTTAATTTTCTTCTTGCTGGAATAGCGTGGGCTGGGATTCATAGAGGAGTCAACGTGTGTAGTGCGCGAAAAGGTGATAGGTCGGCAGGACGGGGCTGCTGTGGTGATGAAGCTGGGTGTGGCTGGCATGGAAAGGAGGCTTGTAGGGGATATAGGGCAAAAGAGAAGCGTGTGGAGATGAGGTGGTGTCTACGGGGAATTGAACGACGTTAGGGTCAGAATATATGTAACAGAGCTGTGGGTTATGGCCAAGTGCGAAGATGTCCAGGAAAATCCTCACGATAGCTAAAATAAAAACGGGAGTGGTGTAGGGAAAAATCTTATTACAAAACATAGAAGACTCGCTCTGCCCACTAACACACCCAGTGAGTAGCTCTAACACTAGAGCACTCGTGTGTAGCGAAAGTGAAGCACCTCATTGGTTATTCATTAAACGGGGCAACCTGTTTCCCCTCTTGAAGGTCCAGGCGGTCTCAGTGATCGTTGCCATTTAAATATACATGTGGGTAGGCACAGTTAATTACCGCACGCCTCCATGTATGGCGATAATGTTTTCGTCGTTGTCCGTCTGTGTGTTTGGCTGAGCCCGCTACAATACTCCCCCCTCAGCAAACACGTCCCTCTCGCCCGAAATTGGAGAACTGATTGATCTCCTCCTTCTTCCTTCTTCTTCTTCTTTCTTCTTCTTCTTCTTCCTTCTTCTTCTCGTTCGTTACCAAAATATATAAAAAAACAGATGACATTTCAGCATCAACTACATAGGAGAATATTCTTAACCAGACACCTAGAAACGGTTAACTCCTGGAAAAACTATGATAATACTGATTGAATAATAACATATTAATAAAAAAAAAGCTGACCAACCGTATGACTTTGGGCGGTAATACGGAAAGCCAGCCTGTGGTTTGGATAGATTATGAGCACTTCCTGTGGGGAGTACAGAAAGGGATTAGGGGGTAGGTAGGCCCAGACCATGAGTGCTTCCATGCAGTGAGTACCATTTTTTAATTTTTTTATAGAGGTGGGTTGTCTGCTTCCCGGAGAGTGGTTTGGCTTCTCTGATTAATGTCGATATTTTCAGACGCTTCCGCCTCTCCCATCAGCTACTTCCAAAGGCCAAAAAGAAGATTAGTCGGACTTTAATGAGTTTTTTTAGGGTTCATAGAACAGAAGAAGAGTCTAAATACCACTGGGTTTATAAAATTATCCCTGGAAATACCCAAGACTCTTGCGAAAGCCTTGTCAAATACGTGAGCTTGGGTATCGAAGTGTTTAACCCTAAGTCCGATAACAACTGACTTGAGGAATGATGGTGCCTGTCCTCAGTATAAAAATTGTCCAATATGGCGGGCGATACATATTCTTTGGGATACGCTGTTAAAATGATAGTGATGGTAGTAATAATGATGGAAAGAAAAAGGAAAAAAACGAGTATTGATTATATGAGAGAGAGAGAGAGAGAGAGAGAGAGAGAGAGAGAGAGAGAGAGAGAGAGAGAGAGAGAGAGAGAGAGAGAGAGAGAGAGAGACACACACACACACACACACACACACACACACACACACACACACACACTCCGCTCCGTTGGCTCAACTGGTTCGAGCGGCATCGGTTCGAGCCCGGCTCAGGCCGGATTCTTTCCGTTGACTAGGAGTAGTTACCGTCTCCCATTAATCAAGGGGGATGGGGTGTGTGGTGTGTGAGGTCCTGGCAGTGCCCATAGATCGACTATTAAGAGCACTTGCTCATGTCGGGAGGGTACGTGCTGGCGATTGCGAGTCCAACTCGTGATCAGGCCGTGGTGGTGGTGGTGGTGAATTACACACACACACACACACACACACACACACACACACACACACACCTATAAATAAACAAAGAAACACACCGGCAGAAACGCACACACAAAAAAAAAAAGGCAGAGAGGCGGACACAGACGAAATTAATATACAGATTAGATCCATCACAATATGCTGCGTTGCCAAGGATTAGGGTCGACGACATCAAATTGGGGCTCCAGAAAGACGAAGAACAAAAGATTCTTAGTCACGAAAACAAATGACCAAAAAAAACGGAAGCATCCCATTTCCTTTTTTCTTAGATTTGAAACGGGAAAGATAAACGAGAGAGAGAGAGAGAGAGAGAGACGGAGCTTGAAGTCACTACGAGAACAACCGCCCACACATCACTTGACACAAGTGACGCTATAGCTTAGCTTAGCTCTCTACACACAAACAATTCAAACACATACCCCCCCAGCACGCCGGGGGTATACAAATAAGGTGCCCGATAAACAATAACTACACCAGAACAACTAACGAAGCTACACCATACAACTGTACACTCCTACTGTCTTTCCTATTCCCCACCTGTACCTCACCACTAACCCACTTCCTCTTCGTACTATACCCTTGATTAAAAATAAAGAGAGAGAGAGAGAGAGAGAGAGAGAGAGAGAGAGAGAGAGAGAGAGAGAGAGAGAGAGAGAGAGAGAGAGAGAGAGAGAGATGAGCAGAGCGTAACATACTATTGCTGTGCTTCTTTAAAATGGTTGGAGGATGAGGTTTTCTATTTACTGAGAGAGAGAGAGAGAGAGAGAGAGAGAGAGAGAGAGAGAGAATAGCCTCATAATTTAGAAGGGAATAACATAGCACGCAAAGCCCCAGCGGTTCCTATTAACTAACTAAATAATAAATGGAGAGAGATAGTTAAGGAAGCAGTACAGGAACAGAGCCCCGTAACTCCCTTGCCTTACCCGTGACCTAATTACTCTTCCTTCCTTACGATCAATACTCTGCAATTTCGAGTAAACTTATTATAGCTACACACTGAATGGCGCTTTGTTATTTCGAAAGAGCTTTTATTCTTTTTTTTTGTTAATACGTTGAACGGTACTATTGCTGTAAAATGTAATGTGGCATGTGTACTCACGTGTTGATGGAGTTTGGTCTTCTTTATGAACGACACTAACTACAATGCGTCATGCACTTGCAAGCACCTGAAATAGAAGGGAATAAAACAATGTCATAAGCCGATCGATTCTATTAAGCGTCAAATATTTTAGAACTATACTAGGTAGAATTTCGATTAAACAGATAGATAGATAGATAGATAGATAGAGAGAGAGAGAGAGAGATAACATGATACATAATAATGAGTAATTGTGTGTGTGTGTGTGTGTGTGTGTGTGTGTGTGTGTGTGTGTGTGTGTGTATTTACGCCTCTGTACATACCCGCACAACAGACTACTTTCAGACTTAATCGGCTACAATGACATGCGCTAACAGAGCACAAGATTTATAATAACAAATCTTTTAAACTTTCACTCTGATTATACAGCACTGGGGGCGGGAAACTTCCACCAGGCAACCCCTCAGGAGTAAGTAATCCCCGTGAACCCACTGATAAGACCTGCAGGGGCTTGGAGCAATTCCGTACGGGGGAAGGAGGACTGGGAGCGTGAAGGGACGGGGTGGGCACGGGGCTGGGGCTAAAGGGGGGGGCTGATCATGGAGGGAAAGGAGGCGAAGTTAATGTTATGATACGTTGTGTCGATCCTAGTGCTCTTAGCGTCTCATTAACGTCTTCAGAGGAGATCAAATTTTAATATCCATTCAAGGACAGAACCCCAGGTGACTTGAACTGTGTGTGTGTGTGTGTGTGTGTTATTTATATTATTTGTGTGAAAAACAAGGTACATAAATATTGTGACTTTGTCAATACAGATTATAAATAACTCTTTTTTTCTCATTATTTATATCCAAACACTATTGTCATTGTCAGTATTTTCATTATCAGTTTTCTTTATTAGAGATATTATTATTATTATTATTATTATTATTATTATTATTATTATTATTATTATTATTATTATTATTATTATTATTATTGTTTTTATCATTATTATCATCATCTTTTTCATCACAATTACCATCCTCCTCCTCAACATTATACACCAGTCTTCAGGGATGACTTTAGAGGCGTTGTATTGATTGGTTCGTGTTGAAACGACGTTGGTCAGCCAGAAGCTCCTCCTCCTTCTTCTCCTTCTCCTCCTTCTCCTCCTCCTCTTCCTCCTCCTCCACCTCCTGCCCAACCGTTCGTCCTCTTGCCTGACCTTGCCACTGCCCCCCAAGCCTCCAGTCCCCCGATAGTTATCACGCCCAGAATAACGCCGTCTGGTGGGGGTTCTCAGAATAGCAACGCCCCTCATACACATCAAATATCAAAGGTGGCCCAGCAGAAAAATAGGGCCTCCTCTTCATCCTTGGTGTTCCTCGACCCAAACATTTTACCGATTCTCAAAATGTTTTAGCGACGGCATTTTCTGTACAGCATAAATTACAGCAACATCAGCATACTTGATAAAAGAAAAATAACAGCAATATCAACATTAATATCCTTATCAACAACAACAAAATAACAGTTCGCTTCCACAGGGCAACATATTTCGAATGGTATAAGTTATATCTTCACATGTTTGGCATCGATTATTGGGGTAGTATGTCAATTTTATTCGCTAACATCTCACCTGTAAACTGTAACTACACTGCCGACGTTTGGAAAATTCATCGACAAGGCTCAGTGTTATGTACCTTCTTCAAAGAGTTCCTATAAGCTTTGATCTTTAGTCAACACTTCTCCTGTAAAAGTTTAAGGCGGCTCATGGTTTTACTAAAAGGCTGTTTTTCGAAGGAATCAAGCAAAGTAAGTAAACAGCATTACCAACAAAATAGGTTACGTAATACTTTTAATAAACTGATCATAAAAGTAACCGATACTTAATATTGCTTGTTAGGAGGCTTGCGTTGCTGCTTTTAAGTTATCTAAATTATTTTCCCTAACGGAGGCTTAATACTTGGAGCATCAAAATATTCACAAAAAAGAGCAAAGTTATTTTTTCTCAATTTTCCCATTTTTTTTATATTTTAAGTAAGAAAAAAAAACTTTCAATAGCACCATATCCTTCTAAATATTATGCTGCTTTTGTCGTAATAGATGCACAGGTAAAGGCCTTAGCATAAATATATCCACTGTATTTAAATAATCTTTTTATGTTAATATCTGACATTGAATTGTTTCACTAAAAAAAAAATAAAGTCCATTATCATTAAAGATTTTTTACTGACAATGACATTAAATGCGTGAAACTCATAAAAAAAAGCGAAACCTCCTTGTATGAATTATATTTCATTTAACTATCGATATCTTGATGGCCAAACATATAATTCGGAAACTAATTAACACTGAGTTAAAAAAAAAGTGTAAAATATGGCAACAGAGCAAGACTAACAAAATTATATCATTATCATTTAATTTTTTGGAAGATAAAACGACAATAACGAACAAAAAAAAAAGTAAAAAAAAATGTTGCGTCGATGCTGAAGATTACAGTGAAGCAAGACTCGAAGCAGGGAAACCAACGGCACGAGAGACACATGGACGAAGAAATACAGACAGACAGATTACAACACACACACACACACACACACACACACACACACACACACACACGGGCCTCCATATAAAACTCGATTCAACACACGACGATTAAGATGAATGAAATAAAAGTCAAGTGGCTTTTGAATATCTAACAAGGTTCCCCCGAAAAAAAATTGTGTTATAAAAAGGCCGCCGCGCCGTCACTCCTACTTCACTGGGAATACAAAATCGACATATTGACGCGGCGCCTCTGTGGATGATGGCACACACACACACACACACACACACACACGCTATCTTCTTCTGATGACTTTATCGGTATTGGAAAGTATCGGAACGTTAACAAAGGGGAAATATTCCTTGTATTCACGTCTCTCTCTCTCTCTCTCTCTCTCTCTCTCTCTCTCTCTCTCTCTCTCTCTCTCTCTCTCTCTCTCTCTCTCTCTCTCTCTCTCTCTCTCTCTCTCTCTCTCTCTCTCTCTCTCTCTCTCTCTCTCTCTCTCTCTCTCTCTTTCTCTATTAACGTCACGACGCAAAAATTAGCTTAATTTTCCTCTTCCTCAAGTTCCGTGCATCGAGTTGCATCATGTGAGGACCAACTTTTAATCTATTCCAACACTCCAGTTACTGAAACTTGCTGAATAATAAGCTATAAGTAAATTTCCTCCCCAAGTCTTCGGAGTTGCACAAACAAGTATCCTGTATCGCTAATTCCTCGGTCGAAGTCTTTCTCGCGTGACCGAAGCCTGTGAAATAACATCCTCCAGTCCTTGTGTTAGGCCAGAGTTCAGAGAGCAAGAAGGACGGGTTTCAACGATGAAGCTTACTGCCATTAAGTGAAGTGTTTAAAGAATGTCGCCTTCATTATATCTGCATTTGTAAAGAATCGAATGCTATGGGTCCAAGGGAGCGAGGAAGAGAAGATTAACTGCTGAGTGTCGAGGGGAGTTAGTGGTAGTAGTGATGGTGGTACTGATGGTGGTAGTAGTGGTGGTGGTGGTGGTGGTGGGTAGTGTGTAGGAGGACGACGTTAGGCAATGGTGTCCGCGGTGAAGCATAGTGAGCGGGTGTAAGTGAATGTAAATTGTGATGACTATGTTACCTAAACGCATAGTCCGACCTCAGATCATAATTTTAGGGTTATTTTGTTGGGTATAATTTTCTTTGCACTTAATGTATCCGAGGCCGTAAGGTATTATTAATCACTCTTGTTACTATCTCATTTTACACTGGTGTCAAACTATAATCCAAGCAGGAATTAGCGAGTGGCAGCCAAACTATCGCATGTTCTGGGTGCTGCCTTTCTTTGCACTGATGTATTTAGAGGTAAGAAGATAATGTAGCCGTTCAATGCAGACAGCACTACACTAAGTCTTGTAACATTATAGGTGAACCATATGCACGACTCCCTAAAGAATTATCGACTACAGCGTGTGTCTACCTGCGTGTCTGAGGCTCAACTTCACGCATTTGGACTGACAACCGTGACTTAACGTGATCTCCGTGCGTGACTGTGCAGGGCCGCTGTGTGGGTGACGCTACAGTGCTGCGCCGCCGACCATCCTTTGCTGGCACACGGAAAGAGTAGTTGGAATAGAGTTAAAAATACATAGAACCTGTTGAATTGTGTCGAGAACATGGCTGCAGGTACGAGGCTGGAGTGAACGTCAATCATTTTCACGATACGTTTTGGACGGCTTGCTGGCTGCCTTGCTTTTAGCGCCGTCTATCTTAGCTTGCAAACATTCTACACCGAAGCAATACAGCGTGGCTGCTCTAACCTAACGATCTCTTCTTTTGTTCTCTTGTATTTTCAACAGTTCCTAAAAAACAGCAGGTTCACGTTTCTCTCTCTCTCTCTCTCTCTCTCTCTCTCTCTCTCTCTCTCTCTCTCTCTCTCTCTCTCTCTCTCTCTCTCTCTCTCTCTCTCTCTCTCTCTCTCTCTCTCTCTCTCTCTCTCTCTCTCTCTCTCTCTCTCTCAATACCTTTAAAACATGAATGAAAGAGGTAATAACCGTATCACAATCTGTTCTACCATTCAAATGCTAAATCGTCTTCTAAAAAGGCATGCCGGGAAATGGCTCGCTTTACCTCTTAAGTGGGTATTTATGCATAGAACCGAACCTTCTTCCCTTTTACCGCATCCCTTCGGTTTACCAGGTCAAAGAACATGGATGAATAGTGTGGAAATTGTGATTATGATGACGATAGTGCGTGTAATGGTATCAATAATTCAAGGTGGTGATGGTAATGGCCTAAGGTTAGTGATGTTTTGTGGCGTTGGTGGCGGTGGTGGTGGTGATCGTAGCAGTGAAAAAAATGAGTGATGGTGGCGGTGGTGAAATCGGTGATCGTGTACGGTGATAGGTTATGGTGGTATGATAAGTGAACGTAATGAACGGTGGTTAGTGTCATAGGTGATGATGGTAGTACAGAAGGGGAAAGATAATGTTGGTGGAGTGACGGTGCTGAGGGTGGGTAAAGGTTAAGGGAATGGCGGTGGTGGTGGTGGTGGTGGTGGGGGTGTAGATAAGGCCAAAAGGCTCAGACCACCCTAACTGAGAGTCTGATTAATGCTTGATGATTTTGCTGAGAGATAAACGACCGTGGATCAGGACATAAAGAGAGAAGAGGGAGATAAGTGGAGGAGAGCGATAAAGGGAGGAGAGGAGGAAGATGAGCAGGAGGAGGAGGAGGAGGAAGAGGAGGAGGAGATTAAGTGAGTGCGGATAGATAGGGATTATTTGCAAAGCTCTTGAAACTTCCATCACTATCTTGATCAACGATGTATGCAGAGAGCGAGAGAGAGCGAGAGCGAAAGATAAAGAGGGCGAGGGAGAGCAAGAGAGAGAGAGAGAGAGGGGGGGGGGGGGGTCATTCACACATACTTAGTGACACAACGCATGGGAAAAATCAATGTCTGTCAGCCAGCCCATCTCATCACACTGGTCACAGGGAACTCCGCTCACTCGTCAGCACAATCAGAGTTAGAGTCACCATTTCGTTAGACTCGGTCCTGATCTCATCACTCTGCACTAGTCATTCTCTCCCTCCCTCCCTCCTCCCCACCGTTGCCAGATTATCGTACTGAGAGCATAGTATTTACCGGTTTCTGACGCCTAACTATTGCCAAGAAACATCAGGAATTAACTATTTTAACGATAATTATAAGTGAATCTCCTTATTGGGGTCCACGAGACAGTTTTTGGGTCGGAAGTCGGTAAATATAAGAGGCTGAGTAAGACAATCTGGCACCGTTGCTCTTCCCTGACCCAGAGATTTTACGAACCCCCTCTTCCCTAAACTCGCTTCTTTCCTTACCATCCAATTTGTCACCGTCCCTCCTTACCCTCCCCGGCCTTCCATGATACGCAGTCTATTTTTTTTATTTCATTCCAGTTCTGTCTCTTACCGTCCTACCGAACTCTCTTCTAACCCTTTTCCTTTCCGTGTCTTAACCCATAGACTTCATGAAGCCTTCCTTGCCGTCGAACTTATATCCGTACGCTCCAATTCCTTCCCGTCACTTCATCTTCCGTACTCCATTTTCTTACATTTCATTCCCGTTCTGCCTTTTACCGTCCTATCTGACCCTAACATTTTTCAACCCAGAGACTGCACGAACACTTTCTTACCGTCCACTCCTTTACACGCCCCGTTCTTTCACGTTCCATACTCTGTTTTCTTTCATCTCATTCCATTTGCCTTTTACTGCTCTGCTTGACACTTCCAACACTTCCTCGCCGAGACTTCACAAACCCGTCCAACTTGTATCCGTCCACTCCTTACCCTCCCCGTCCTTTCATCATCCGTAATCTATCCTATTCCGGTTCCGCATCTTACCGTCCTACCTGACTGACACTATTCCACCCCCTTTCCTACCATGACCCGCTTGCCCCATCCATTCCTGTCGCATCCCATTCTCCCATTTCGTGTCCATTATTATCAAACATTTCGGGGCTAACACACCCACATTTAATAAAGCCTTCGTAGAGGTTATGGACCTTTCTTTTGGGGTAGTTTTTTGTTCCGATGGGTAGTTTGGCAAGGCTGCTACACCATGAACGTTGTGAGAGTCGAACGTGTCTGAAAATAAGAACCTCACTCTCTTCTTCCCTATATACCGCCTCGAATTCCTCCATCCCGTTTCATTTCATTCCATTTCACGTAATCTCCTCCAATGATTAGTAGCGAGGATTATTTTCATTTCTCATCAACATCACGGACTGCATCAACCTACTACCTAAATTCAAGCCAACATCATCAGTTTTTTTTTTTCTTGTGCATTTAAATTTCCTTCTTTCTCCCGCCGACTATTCCTATTTCCCTTTTTCCTACATCCTTTCTTCTTTCTGTCCTTCCTCCACTTTATTTTCCTTCCCCTTCTTCCGCCTCCTCATTCGTTGTCATCCTAATCTCTTCTTAAGCCAGTATCATCAAATTTTTCTCTTGTACATTTAAATTTCCTTCTTTCTCCCGCCGACTATTCCTATTTCTCTTTTTCCTACATCCTTTCCTCTTTCTCTCCCTCCTCCACTTTATTTTCCTTCCCCTTCTTCCGCCTCCTCATTCGTTTTCATCCAAATCTCTTCTTTCTCCTCTGCCCGCATCTCCTCATCCTCCTGCGCCTCCTACCTCATCCTTCTTTTTCCCTTATTTTTCCATTATCTGGTGTTTCGTCATTTCCCTCTGTCTCCTTACATCCAAATTCCAGGTTCCTCCATATTATCATACGCTCGTTCATCTTCTGTCCTTTCATTTTTTTGCTCTTCTCATCTTGCACACTCATTCCTTTCCCAAGCACTCAATCTCCTCTTTCTCCTCCTCCTCTTCCTCTTGTCACACTATTTTTTTTTTATTTCACTCGACTCCTCCTTCTTTTCGTCCTCTTCGTCTTCCTCCTCCGCCTCTTCATCCCTCTTGCCTCACTCCCTGCCCCCTGGTCATTATTCTCCCCCCTCCTGTCCGTTTCTGCTCGGCTTGTTCCCGGCCCTCAGAAGAAATATTTGTTGTTTTTCTCCTCCTCCTCCTCCTCCTCCTCCATCTTCATCCTCCACATTTCTCTTTCATTTCCTCCTTTCTAGTTATTTTCTGCTGCTGTACTTTCTCCAAAATCCTCTCCCTCCTAATCTCCCCGTCTCACCGTCCTCCTCCTCCTCCTCCTTCTCTTCTTCATCTTGCTCTTTTCCCTCATTGTTCCGCTACTTTCTCCTTTTTTTTTTCTCCTCCTCCTCCTCTTCTTCCTCTTTCTCTTCCTCTTCCTCCTCCTCCTCCTTCTCCTCCTCATCATCCTTCTCCTCCTCCTCCTCATCATCATCATAGTTTCTTCTTTCCATTGGTATCGTCCTTTTCTTCATCTCCTAGTTATCTTTTCCATCCCCACTTACTTTCCCTCCTCCTCCTCCTCCTCCTCCTTTTCCTCTTCTCTTTCATGTTTTTGTTATCTTCTCAATTTCCTCTTCCGCATTTTTTTCCTTCCAACTATACCTTCTAACTTCCTCGTCCTCCTTTTTCTCCTTCACCATTCTCTCCTCCTCCTCCACCTCTTACTCCTTACTTACTTATGCCTCCTCATCGTCCGGCCCTTCCCTCACCTTCCGCCTCCACCGCCACCTCCACCGCCATCACCGCCGCAATCACCACCATCGCCATGCCTAGCGGGAGTCCTGATGGCCGCCCCCGCTTCTCCTGGGCACGCACCTTTAAGCTTACGCGGCACCACCGGTTCTCCTGCGACCCGAACTCATCCATCCGACCAGCATCCAGGACCCAGCAAACCACCTACTCTGTGTGTGTGTGTGTGTGTGTGTGTGTGTGTGTGTGTGTTTAATGGTAGTGATTAGAGATGG
This sequence comes from Eriocheir sinensis, assembly GCF_024679095.1. Taxonomy (NCBI): domain Eukaryota; kingdom Metazoa; phylum Arthropoda; class Malacostraca; order Decapoda; family Varunidae; genus Eriocheir; species Eriocheir sinensis. The sequence goes on from NC_066511.1 coordinate 24,024,266, forward strand.
TTATGGTCGTTGGAGTTAGCTTAAGTGCATAGATACTGGAATAGATTTGTCGGGATCACTGACAAGCGGAGTTTCATCTGTTCCTTTTTTACTCTGCGTGTTCTTTTGTTTCCCCGATTTTTTTCTCTCTCTTCTGTGGCGTTGCCTTTCTTTGGAGGTGTTTCTTGATCTCTTTCTTTTCCTCTGCCTCATTATGCAGACACAGCGGCGGCGATGATAAATTATTACAAATGGGACTATTCATAAAGTCTGACCCATCGTTTATTCAGTCCGATTCCCAGTTCTCTCTCTCTCTCTCTCGCTCTCGCTCTCGCTCTCTCTCTCTCTCTCTCTCTCTCTCTCTCTCTCTCTCTCTCTCTCTCTCTCTCTCTCTCACACACACACACACACACACACACACACACTCTGCTATCATTCTTTTGAACATCATCATCTAAGGTTGCGTTGCGTGCCCGTGAATATGCGAGGCAGTCAAGACATCGCGCTTCCTTGAAAGACACCGTAAAATCGACAGTAACATCTTCAAAATAGCCCAGGAGCAAGTTTATCGGTAGTTTAGCGAGAAATACACGTTCATTCTCACTATTTTTACGAGTTTCTACTTCTGTCCCGTCTTCTTGTCTTTTCCTTAACCCCACACTTTCCTTTGCCTTTCTCTACCTCTCTCCATCCCATCATTCATCGATCCCTTTCCGACTTGCGTTTGAGAATGGAAAGGACGACATCATTCTCTTCTATCCATTCCCTCTATCCTTCTCTCTGTCTCCCTGTTCTCACTTCTTTTATGTCTTTTTTCTTGTGCCTCTCCTACTCTTTCCCTTCATTTTGTCATCCATCTTGCTGTCTTTCTCCTTCCTTATCTCCTTCTTTCACTTTTGCCAAAACCTTTTATGCCCTCTTTCCTGCATCCATCTTTCTTTCCTCACGTCAATATTTCTAATCCATCCTCTCCTGTGTCTTTCTTTTCGTTCCCTAATTTCCCCCCTCTCTCATTTTTAACTTTTTTTTTTCCATTTTCACTTTTTTTTTATCGTTCCCTTTCACCCTTCCCATCACCCTCTCCCTTCGTCAATCATTTCCTCCACTGTTTTCGCTCTCATTCCCTGCTTTATCCGACCCTCTCTTACTTCCTCCCGTCACTCCTATGGTTACACTTCTCCCATTTATTCACGTCTCACTTTCGCTACCTCTTGCTCCCCCGCCCCCCACCCCCCCTCGTCGTTCAATCCCTCCCAGCTACCATCTTTCATTTCCTCCGTTCTTGTCGTTCTCCCTCCACCCTTTGTGATCTCTCCCTGCAACTGTTCGCCCTTTCCTTTCAGTTTTCTGCGTTCCTCCTGCTCTCCTTTCCTATCGGGCTCCTCCTCCATCTTCCCCCTTTCTTCCATTTCTCTTATATTCGCATGGGAGTTGGTCCGCCGCCCACGTCAGCCATCCCCATCCCTTCACTCTGTCTGCCGCACCGTGAGCTGGGGTGTGTCTATTGATCTTATTTTCCGCCCGAAGGAACTCCCAACCATGAGAATACTTCATAACTTGTTTCTCCCCATTTTTTATGATGATAATAAAGATGAAGAATATGAGTCTGCGGGTTGGAAAAGTATAAAGTAGGGGAAGAATATGAGGAAGGGGAGATAACATAACGAGTAGAAGGAGAGTGGGTAGAATAGGGTGAGGAAGAGGAAGAATTTGCGGATTGGAAAAAATGAAGTAGGGGAAGAATATGAGGAAGGGGAGATAACATAGCAAAAAGGAGAGAGGGTCGAATAGGGGGAGGAGGGGAAGGGGGAAAATCCAAGGAATGTGGAGTTTGGGGAATATTCAGCAAAGGGAAATTAAAGGGAGTAGAAGAATAGGGAAGGCACGGAGAGATCGATACAAGAAGATACAGAGAAGGAATTTGAAGTATTGGATGCGAGTGAAGAAAGATGGAGGGAGTGAGGAGGGCATAAAGGGTGGAGGTAAGAGGAGGAAGGAGGGAGGCACTTAAGAAGGAAGACTGAGAGATTGGTTTACACGGCTGTCCTTCCATCCACAACCAATCAGTAACGTGACCTTCCTCGACGACAGCGCCAGCATTCCAGGGTTAGAAATACGAGATGAAAACCGCCTATTGCACTGCTATTTGACCTAACTCCTCGCAATCTCAGAACGCTCTTTCTTCTCAACATTTCAAAAATACAGTCATTGGGGGATTGATCATTCACGGTTGATCATCAGTTAAGGACAAACGATCCCTGATGGAGTAGAACAGGTATTTTATTGTTGATGAAATAGAATAATTGTTTCTAACACAAATGGAGTCTAGGATAATGTGAATCAAGCCGGTAAAACACAAGATTTACTCCATGTACAGAGGCGTGGGAGTATCATTCCGTAAATTAACGAGTCCTTCTAATGCTCCCTCTTAACACAAGCTTCGCCTCACGGTCCGGTGCACACAGGTGGTACAGGGGCGCTGAAATGAATTTTGTTGCGCTTTGAACCGAGAAGCAATTAATTTTCAGCAACAAACGCTTGGTGGGTTGAAGGGAGCTTAAGAACGATACTTTCCGATTCTCCCTCATACCATATATTCCACTGAAGTTTTATGCAAAGAAACGAGACAAAGCTACCATGAATTCCATAAAAGTAGAATTTATAGCCCACACATTTGGGGGAACGTTAAGAGAACCAACGTGCTCGTATATCAGGTGCCCCAGCCTTTCCCAGCTATGGCGGGATTGTTTTGTTTGTGAAGAACTCAGAAGAGCATTACACAAGGCATATCAAAGTCAGAATCATGTTCACATCTTGAGCGACCGAATACCAGTTGCACTCCTCACCTCACCCTGACCTCAATCCTCGAGGCGAAGCTTTCCCATCATGACGACTCGGTGATAGTGACGCTGGGAGTTATGCTCCTCATTTGGCGTCCTCTTATACCCAACAAAAGGTGAGCTCTCCGTCTCTCATTCAAGTGGTTTGGACCATTCATACGCTGCTCAAGAGGCAAACAAGGCTTACATGAGCACTGCTGTGAAAGGCAAATTACCACTGTTCATATCGCAGCTGATGGCATGTGGCAGCGCTGGCTTGGCGCGAGAGAGAGGAGGTAACAGCTTACGGTAACTACGCCATTTAATCCGTTGGTGTAACAACTACCATTCACACCATCATCCCAAACCATTTAGGGCCCTCCACTGCTGCCCCAAAAGCTATGGTGATCCCTCTTATTCTTTGCTGTGTGAAACGCGGCGGTGTTCCTCCTTGTCTCGTCGCAGCAGTGAAGGAGTATGAGCCGCCACGTGAAAGACTTCACTCCAGGTTATTAGTCACCAAATTGCACACAAAGAAAAGAGGGAGACTCTTCTCAATAAAGTACACTAAAATGACCTTCAAATGACTTTACTCTTGTTTCGGAGTCTGCACTCTGACAAGTAGGATGTAGCAAGAAGAGGAGCAAGGAAAACAGGAATGAAGAAAAAGTAACTTTGGACCTCGTCCGTGAAACCGGCTCCAATTCGAATCCTCAGCTTCGCGTTGACCTTAATAGCCGAAAGCCGCAGAGACTTCTGGTTATTAAGGGGAGAAATGGGCCTCGCTCCAAGGAGGGGAGAGAAACGGAAGGAACACAAAGGAAGTGGGTGATGGAGGGGCGGAATGAAATGTTTTAGAAAGGCAGTGAAAGACGAATTGGAATTTCGAGATGAAAAAGATTGACAGAATTCTGAATGGTTGCTAAGGTAAAGAGATGTAAACACATCGAGACTAAGCGGATCACAGAAATGAACACCCGATAGTAAAATATGATTCAGTGGGATAACGGGAGGATGTGGGACAAAGACAAAAAAGAAATGTTGGAGAGAGAGAGAGAGAGAGAGAGAGAGAGAGAGAGAGAGAGAGAGAGAGAGAGAGAGAGAGAGAGAGAGAGAGAGAGAGAGAGAGAGAGAGAGTCGTGGGGGTGAGCAGGGAGGTCTTCCCAAGCGCCTGGCACTCCCTATAATTTCCGAGGCGGTGGTCGATACCGCCGCGGCCTGCATGTCGAGGCCACAGACTCATGGGCGCGTTTTTACTGTTTACGACCATGATGACGGCACGACGACAACAACGACGCACGTGAATGGCTGACCGTCGTCGCCACCGCCGCCACTCACCGTTCATGCAAATGTTGAGCCTTGTTCGTAAAATTTTACACAACTTGCAGTGCCTCTGGGCTCTGCCTTAAGGTGTTTTCTGTCTCATAAAAGATGACGCTGCTCCGTACTAAAAAAAAATACTTCAGGCAATAATTCTATGTCAATTGAACGTACTGTAATAAATAGGGAAGTTACACTGCTTCCCGAATTTTGAAAAAGCTCCATTCCGAGTGTCCCACTCAGCTGAGCACTATCGGAACAGCAGATGAATACCTCGTGTCAATCTTGGCCAGAAAGTAGGCTCTTTCGGCTGAGTACTTTGAACAGTTGTACACGGCGGACACTCCGAGAGCACAACCCTCAACCTCTGGTTTACGGATAGTGGATTCTGACACACCCATCATTGCAACCCCATCCTCTCCCAATGAGGTCAGAGACGTTGTGGCAAGGTAGAGGGCTAGAAATACAGCTGATGTTTGTAATACCAATGCAGAGTTGCTCAAAGGTGGATGTGTGGCTATGTATGAACCGTGGATACCACACGATCTTGACTGCCATATGTCACTTTGGTACCCTCTCTTATAACTACAAGAGGGTTTGGTCGTCCCAATTTGGAAAGGGCAAGGGACCGTAAAGGCTGCAACAACTTCGGCATTGTTCCACTGATGTGAGTGCCAGCCTCTTCATGTGAAAACGAGAACGAGGCAGGGCTGCGTTCTTGCCCCATCACTTTTCGTTGTCAAGCATGCATTGGCAATACCAGGGGCACTGATCTTTTTTTTTTTTTTTTTTTACGTAATGCAATAATACTCGTCAAGTCCCTGCAGGTTCTGGTGATGGCTCTGAACGAGGTGAAGCCTTGAGGACTCCAGGTCTTCTGGGGTAAGACCAAGACCAAGGTACGGGTGCTTTGAGGCTGATTGTCTTATCATGCGTATGGAGAGGACATCAAAATCCTAGAAAATATCACATACCTTGCCAGCAGAATAATGCGCGGTCATGTAAGAATTCTTATGGCGAAATATGGCTTAGCTCTCAAAGGTTACACTGTTTTTAGATGTGACTATGACAAAAGAAATATGAAGGAAGAGAAGGAGTTTTTTGCAGGTATTAGGCAACTGCTACGTATTAACACAGATGATGAAACGTCGAGCCTATCCATGGCGAGGAACCCTAACAGCACAGACTGATACGAGTGTAACGGGGAATACTTGCATAACTGGCGCCTGTTGTGTTATCTCCTCGAGATGCTACAGGAATGCTGCGTCACAGTGCGCCATAGCCAGAACGACCATACCCTTGCAGTAACAAATAAACCGCTCGTTGGCTCAAGGGGAGACAAAGTCAAGTCACATCAGTCAAACACTAGATAAATGTATCGCCGTAAAACATAAACTATTCGTATTAACTGTTGAAAAATAGGTAAAGAAATCGCACCAGTTAAGCAGCAGAAGTCCCTGACCAATACTTGAATCTTGTTAATTACAGCAACAAGTTGTAGCAGCAAGTTCTGGCGGTCAAATTTGGCCATGCAGTGAATCAAGTGTGATTGCGATGATGACAATGATATTAATGAAAAAGCATCCTCAGAATGCATGACTCATCGAGTTATTCTACAGAAAACTTTTATTTCCTCCTTTATTCAAGTTTTTCATCGTTCAATCTCTTGCATCTCATCGATTTTGTCCCACTGGTAACTTTTCCATCGGCTCACATCAACGCCCTCCTCTCATCCTTTCATTTATTTTCCATGACCTCACCTGCGACAGTGATAATATTGAATTCTCCTTTTTCTTAATTTCATCCTTTCAACCCTTTTGATGCAGCCAGCCTTGCACCCTCTTCATTTTAATCCTCTTTTACACTCAGTCTCTAATTTCTCCTTCACTAATTAATTGGTGTTTTGGAGCTTTTGGGTGTGAGGGTTGGACATATCTAATATCCGCTGATAAGTGGTATCAATAAAATTACCTGTACCTTTAAACTTCGTTTAAAAAATACTCGCCAAATTACAAATTCTTGATTTGCTGTCAGTGAACATTACTCTCAGTGAAACTGATTTCCTCAGAATGTTGTGACAAACTCTTCATGAACACTTTACCGTCAAAACATGTGTAACGACGTTTTGAAGAGAAGGGTAGTGTACTTGTTACTTTTTGACAACTACTAAAAAAGTTTTGGACGTTTTAATAACGATACTCGTTACAAGCCCTGACAGTTCTTGATCTATGAAAATAAAATATTTGTGCTTGTTGGTCATTGAACCGTTATATTCTTTCCTTCACCACGTTATTTGAATATTCGTGATATTTCTTATTCAATGTCAAACGTATTCGATAGCCATAAGAGTTATGTGGTCCCTCACAAAAGCTTACTGAACTCAAGTGATGTTTTCTTCTAAGCTGAACAAAAAACATTCTGAGAAAAATAATCATAGTAAAGTGTCTAAGAGAAAACAACGCTAAGATTTTATAAAAGAAACTCGCGACATTCAGAATGACTAAACAAAGTAATGACGAGCATCGGCTGAAAATGACAAGAGTATTTCAAAATAATGTTTAGGAAACTAACTTCTAAAAAAAATAAAGGCTTCCTATCTTACTATTCACGAGGCAACAGAGGCTCCCCCCCCCGCGCCCCTGTCTGCCGCCGCCTCATCAAACGTCTTTTCCGACCGATTGACGAGCACTACTGACGCTCGCCAGTAAAAAAAAAAAAAAAAAAAAAAAAAAAGACGTCCTTACCTGCTCACTCTACCTTGGCGTCCCTTCTGCCATTGCTCGGTCCTACGTCGCCATCAGCCACTCCAACACGTAACATCGCTGATCAGCTATTGGTTGCACTTGCAGGTAATTTGGTGCTATACATAATTCAGCTTATTATAACAATGACGACTACCACTAGAGACTTTATTGTGCAACGTTCCATTTTAACGCCCCCGTTTTTATGATGGCCTATTACGGAAGGTCATAAAGAGTACAATATAAAAACACATAATCCTTAATCTACGGTCCACGTACCACACATCAAGGAGGAAAATTGCCTTCTCCTCCCCCTCTTCCTCCTACTGTATTTCTCCTATTTCTCTCTCTCTCTCTCTCTCTCTCTCTCTCTCTCTCTCTCTCCTTCCTATTCCTCCGATGTTTTTTCTTCATTTCTTTTCCCTATTTTGTTTTTTCTTCCTCTATCTTCTCCTCTTCTTCTTCTTCCTTCTCCTCCTCATCGTGTATGTCTTTGTAATACTCCACTTCTCATCTTCCTTCTCCTTCTCCACATACTCCTCCTCCACCACACATTCTCCTCCAAAGCGTCCTCTCTCCTTCTCTCCCTCTCCGCGTCGCTCTCCACCACAGATAATGATTTGTTTACTGTTCTCTTCTGCTGCTCGTTCTCCCCACTTCTTGCTTTTTTCCTTTCTTTTCATTTGGGTCGAGTCCCGCCTCTTCGCGCGACCCTCACCAGGCCCTTGTCGCCCACTTCCATCGCACCGACTTACCCCCACCACTCGACCATCCCACCCTCTCATCCACGCCCCTCCGCCGCCACCCCCCCTCTACCATTCCCTTCTCCTCAAACCCCGCAAGAAATATAATAGGAATGTATATATATTTTCGGACACGACGTTCCCTTCCAACTTGATACAGAGTAAATGGTTCCTGTGATCAAGTTTTCCCGCTCTTTGCCTTCTTGGGGAGACACCGGCGAGAGAGATGTTGTCTGTGAGATGTGACCAACCATCATGTGTGTGTGTGTGTGTGTGTGTGTGTGTGTGTGTGTGTGTGTGTGTCTCTCTCTCTCTCTCTCTCTCTCTCTCTCTCTCTCTCTCTCTCTCTCTCTCTCTCTCTCTCTCTCTCTCTCACACACTCACGCACGCACGCACGCACGCACACACAGCAGGCAGCCCAGCCCGCCCGCCACCATAACCATGCAGCGTGATGGGAGGTCAGCAACGTTTAATCAATATTGTTCCTGCGCGGCGCTGGTGTAAAAGTATTGATACAGCAACACTCCCGCCGGACTGACCACCAGGCGCGAGGAAGGCCCAGGTCACGCCCACGGCCCTGGCCTCTGCCGGGCCTCAAGGGCAGGAGGTTTATTGGCACCTAGAAGTCCAGAATAAGGATTGTGTGTCGCATTGCTGTCATATTGAGCACGATGGTCCTTGAAAGTCTCAAATGAAGACTACTAAATAAAGATAAGACGAGCAATGAGAGGAAAAAATAAGGAACAGAACAAAATTGTGCTGCACTTTCCCCAAAATAAATATCCGAGCAACCGGCAGGAGCGCGATGTGCAAACTAAAGACGCAAGGTCACGAGAACAAGCGTGCGCGCGTGCACACACACATCAACATTTTTATGTTTGTCTTCATTTTATGATCACCTTAATGCAAAATATAACGACCCGTTTTATATTTTTACGCTTTTCAAATGTATATTTGTTTTGTGAATTTTCAGCTACATGGCTGCCCTTTCTTCAATAATTCGTATTATTATTATTATTATTATTATTATTATTATTATTATTATTATTATTATTATTATTATTATTATTATTATTATTATTATTATTATTATTATTATCATTATTATTATTATTATTATTTTTATTATCATTATTACCATTATTATCATTATCATTGTTATTATTATTACTGATATTATCATTATCATTGTTACGATCATAATTGTTTTTATCATTACTAAATATTCTTACTATTATTTATACTATTTATTTCATTATTATTATCACTGCATACACACACACACACACACACACACACACACACACACACACACACACACACACAGAAAAGTAGATAAACAGATAGATAAAAATTTAGATAGATCGAAAGATATAGCATTGCCATGCATTATTCTGCTAGTTTAATTTTCAAATACTTCATCTGAAAATCCTGTCGGCTACAACATTACCGACCACTGAAAAATAACGAAAATCAGGCAACTATTTACATGTAGGGCACATTACAGGTGACGAATATTAAGCTCTTTGTGTTAATTAACGCGTGAACTCCGACTGCAAATGTCACGCGGCCGGGAATTAAAACAGTGACTTGCATTGCTATAGTTCAGCCTCTGATTAGATAACATGGAAAGGAGATTAGAGTTCAAGTTCAGAAGATAACCTTAGTCTATGCTGTATTATAACTATTTCCCCTACGAATCAAATCAGCACCTAATGAATTAAAAAAAAAAAAACATGAACTATAATCTAAATCACCAAATAAAAACAAAAAATCAATAAAGAGACGTATATCACACCCCGAGCCAAAGAGATAGAGTAAGCCTGTAAGTCCATATGAAAACCCATCATCAGGTTGGTGGAGGAGGAAACAAAAGCCTACTAGCGACTCGCAAAGGCACTTAACGCTGCTCACGGGATGAATATTTAATGAAGAATTCTTAATTTGATCCCCGGTGCTTCTCCAGCGGGTGACGGCCGTGTGATTACCTCCACCTAACGCATTCCATCCACGAGCCATTCTTTACCTTGACAAGCCTTCGTCCTTTATGACTCGAGAGCGAGGGAGAGGGAGGCGGGGGGCGGGGGGGGTTGGTGGGGGGGGGGAGAGAGAGAGAGAGAGAGAGAGAGAGAGAGAGAGAGAGAGAGAGAGAGAGAGAGAGAGAGAGAGAGAGAGAGAGAGAGAGAGAGAGAGAGAATGGGAGGAGGGTTATTAAATTAAGATCATATCAGAACAAAACCTATGGCAGGAGCGATGAATCAAACAAGAACAGAATTCTCAGCAGAAGCGAAAAAATATAGAGAGGAAACAAAACAACAAAAAAAAGAGGGTAAACGGAAATTGAATTCGGCACGGAATATTTATAAACACAAAGCAGGAAAAAAGTTTAAACAGAACTAGAGAAAATACAGAATCGAAAACTATGACAGGGCCGGAAACTTAAACGGAAACAAAGTCGGATCGGAACGGAATTGAAACAGGTAACAAAGAAATTGAACAGGAACGGAAAATGAAACGAAACAACAGAAAAAAATGACAGTAACGGGAAATTTAACAGGAAACGAAGAAATCTAACAGCAATGGAAAACGGAGTGGGGCAGATAATCGAGCAAAAAACGAATAATTTGGACAGAAACGGAAAAAAAATACAGGAAACGGAAAATAATTGAGGAATGAAAAACGGAGAAACGGAAAAAAATAGGAGGAATGAAAAACGGAGAGAAACGAAAAAAATCAACGGGAAACGAAGAAATTGAACAAGAACAAAAAAAAAAAAAAAGCAAACGGAGAAATTGGTCAGGAACAGAAAAAAGTAAACGGTGAACAGAAAGCGGGAAAGTAAAGAAAAAAAACATCAACATAGACATACTCACATTAACCCCTGAGCTCCCCCTCTAGCTCAACGATACTCTTCTGGACATAAATAAATACAGCGATCTACGTGTTAAGTCAATCGGAATCCTGCAATACTATAATGCGCCCCATGAACTGACGTGATTCGTGACGCGCCAAGTGGCTCAGACCTGCACAGCCTTCTCCTCTACACGGCTTGCGATATATCAAAGTTTTAACGAGAACAAGAGGAATCCATCACATTTAATGGAAGAGCTTGCCAAGGAAGGAGCTAAATCTAAAGTTTCAACCTCTCTCTCTCTCTCTCTCTCTCTCTCTCTCTCTCTCTCTCTCTCTCTCTCTCTCTCTCTCTCTCTCTCTCTCTCTCTCTCTCTCTCTCTCTCTCTCTCTCTCTCTCTCTCTCTCTCTCTCTCTCTCTCTCTCTCTCTCTCTCTCTGTCTGTCTGTCTGTGACTGTCTGTGTCTGTGTGTGTGTGTGTGTGTGTGTGTGTGTGTGTGTGACAGATTAATTGACAGAAACACACAATCATAAACACTCGAACCCATAGAGGAGACGTAAAGAAACAATCAGCATGAAAATGACACAAAGAAACAAGGGAAAGAGACACAAATTTGGAGGAAGGCGATTCATGGCAGTAAAGACGAGCTAATTGTTTTTCGAGGGACAACTTTCTGGCTTCTTATTTCCCCCCAGCGACGCGTCCAGGTGTTCGGCAGACTCGGGGAAACACAATTAGGTCACTGGGGAAGGGGAGGCGCGGCGAGCCAAGAACTCCAGACGGCTATTGGAGAAGGGAAGAAGAGAAGGGAAAGGAAAAAATAATAAACTAGTGTAGAATAAGAAAAAAGAAGGCAAGATAATTGAAAAAAATGTAGGTTAAGATAATTTAAGAAGGGATAAATGAACGAATGACTGGGTTAGCAAAGAACTCCAGACGGCTAGTAGAGAAGGGAAGAAGAGAAGGGAAAGGAAAAAATAATAAACTAGTGTAGAATAAGATAAAAGAAGGCAAGATAATAGAAAAAATGTAGTTGAAGATAATATAAGAAAGGGTAAATGAACGATGACTGGGTTAGTTATAAAAAAAATAAAAGAATAAACACAAATCTATTAAATAAGTTTTTGAGTTCATTTTTTTTTTGTTTCTCTATATGATCAAACACACTTTTCCTTTTTATTTAATGGTTCTTTATCCATTCGTGTATTCATTTAATTCCCACCACTGCGTTTTTTTTAAAAATGTAGATTCTTAATGAAATTGTGAGAACTCCAAAATATGCGAGATATTGAAATAAATAAATGTTTGAATGACCTCGTCTAACTAAAGATAAAACACAGATCAATATAACTTACATAATAAACTCAGGCAAGTAATGTTACGTACAGGATAAGGAATAAGGAAAGCTACCCAAAAATATCTTAAAACTTTGGACAAAATAAAGCAGCCTTCGTACATTTTGAGAAGACTACAGGAGCACCTCACCGTAAAATCCTATATCTTTCAAGTTGACGATGTGTTTTTTTATTAATCTAAACTTCGCAAGCAGGAGCAGTAAGTAGCTGGCTTTTTTTCATTATTGTTTTCTTTTGTTTACGCCCTTGCACTGTCTCCTCTGCTGTAAAAAAAAAAAAGCAACTACGGTCAAAAATATATTATAGTAACCTGTATTCCGAATGGAGAGAATGGGAAATGTTTTTGAGAAATATTCTGTACGTGTCGCAATCATCTTTGCAAGGACTGCAATCCATTCAAAATCCCATAACTCGCTAGTCATTTTACGTACATTTGCATTTTCATTCCATCGCAGAGAGAGGACAAGAGGACGGCAGAACAAAATGCTAAAGAAGAGGGTAATATTATGGTTATCAAACTCGTGGCTTTGCTTTTTTTCTTCGCTTATCGCGCCGAAGGAAGCGTTGAAAGTGAAGTTACGAAAGATCCAGGCTGTTGCAAAAGCAGTAAATGATGGAATGTATCCTTTAAAGTTAGAAAGATAAAAAAAAAAATCAATACAGGAAGAGACGAAAATAAAATAGAAAACTAACATAGCGAAAGGAGAGCGGGGCAAGGTGAGCGCGGGGGGGGGGGGGAGGGGTTGGGGAAGGCAGGCAGGTAGAAAGGCACAGAGAGGGAGGCGGGGAGACAGGCAGGCGAGCAGGTAAGGAAAAAAAAAAAAAGAGTGAGTGGGTGAGGTTTGCTGACAACAGGCGAACACGGGAGGGGAGGCAAAGGGTGGAAAAAGCTGTCAGCAAAGAGGAGGAGGTGGCGGTAGCGGCGGAAGAGGAGGAGGAAAAAGAAGAAGGAAAAGGAGAAGGAGGAGGTGGAGGAGCAGGAGGAGGAGGAGGAGGAAATACAATGTGTAAAATATTCTCAGAAATATTTGTTTTTCGACTGAGAATTAGTGAGAGAGAGAGAGAGAGAGAGAGAGAGAGAGAGAGAGAGAGAGAGAGAGAGAGAGAGAGAGAGAGAGAGAGAGAGAGAGAGAGAGAGAGAGAGAGAGAGAGAGAGAGAGAGAGAGAGAGAGAGAGAGAGAGAGAGAGAGAGAGAGAGAGAGAGAGAGAGAGAGAGAGAGAGAGAGAGAGAGAGAGAGAGAGAGAGAGAGAGAGAGAGAGAGAGAGAGAGAGAGAGAGAGAGAGAGAGAGAGAGAGAGAGAGAGAGAGAGAGAGAGAGAGAGAGAGAGAGAGAGAGAGAGAGAGAGAGAGAGAGAGAGAGAGAGAGAGAGAGAGAGAGAGAGAGAGAGAGAGAGAGAGAGAGAGAGAGAGAGAGAGAGAGAGAGAGAGAGAGAGAGAGAGAGAGAGAGAGAGAGAGAGAGAGAGAGAGAGAGAGAGAGAGAGAGAGAGAGAGAGAGAGAGAGAGAGAGAGAGAGAGAGAGAGAGAGAGAGAGATAGATAAATAGACGGAGAGAAAAACAGACATAGAGACAGACAGACAGAAACAGACACTCAAAACATGAAACAGTGTGACACGAAAAAATAATAAGTGTACGAAGAAAAGTAAGGTAAAAGGAGAGGAGCAGAGTAAAGTAGGATAGAAAACTCTGGTGAAAAAGGAAGGAGTAATGAAGGCAGGAAACAGGAGACTCACTGAAGGATAAGCGGCTAAAACCTGTGAGAAATACTGAACGGAGAGCAGAACGGTGACGGATTAAAGACAAGGTAAAGGATGGAACGATAGATAAGGAAAACAACAACAACGAAGGTCAAGTTGAAAAAAAAAAAGGGATGCGAGGGAATTATTCGAATGGAAAAAAAGCAGGAGGATAAAATGATGAAGGGAAGGAAAAAAAAACGAAGGTCATGTTTATAAAAATGCGATTCCCGGGAAACATACGAGTAAACGAGGAGCACGACTAAAACGAGACATTTTCGTGATACACGGTGGAACAAAAAGTATGATGTTTCAAAAAGAAAAATACTGCAAGAATAGAGCAGTAAAGAAAGAGGAAAAGTGCAAGATGAGCGTCAAGGGAAAGGTGGAGGTATACATGAAGAGAAAAACAAGGTGACTCAGTAATGCAGCTGTGTAAATTATTTAAGAGGGAAACTCTGTAACGTGAGAAAGCCTTCCCGTGTCACCCCTCCGCTGCTTCAGTAGTGATAAGCAGGCCGCCCCCACGACTACTTCCCTCTCCACATGCTGCACTTTGTCAAATTAGGGAACTAGTTAGCCTTCATTACATTCAATTTATATATATATATATATATATATATATATATATATATATATATATATATATATATATATATATATATATATATATATATATATATATATATATATATCAAAATAAACAAAGGTCCAGTGTCCAAATTGCAGAAAAAAAATCATTTATATTCAAGAGAAATATATATGAAAAGAAGAAAGCAAGTCCCTTTGAAAATTACTGAAAAATCTATACATATTTTGTTGATAGGTATTTAATTCTCTTGAATGATTTTTGAAAAATTTGTCAGAAAAATGGGGTGCGGTGCGACGGCCCTCGTGGGGTTTGGACACGAAGAAGTGGGCGTTGTTTTTAGTTCCTACGTTTGAATGAGACCGGCGCCTAATTATTCTCGGCTGTCATCGCTTGAGAGATGATCAGCACACTGTCCATCACGTCCATCTTCCGAGGAGTATGAATTTGAAGAGGCTTCACCTTAAAGAGCTGTCCGTTCTGAGACAGATTCGATAATGGCATGATATTTTAAATTTAAAAAAGTATTATTGTCAGAAATATATAGAGCTTTTATTTTTTTAATTTGAAGATTTCTTGCAAATTTGCAATGCGAAAAAAGTGAAAGCTACGCAGAGGCCATATATTTGTTCTCTGAGAAATTCACGGGAAAGCAGGGTTTTTTTCAGCTTTCTGTTTAAAAGGAAATATCACAGTTTCATCCAACGTCTTGGAAACTCCTCTTCCGCTGGGAAATCCGCCGAGCACGGGCCAACTGGGGTCACTTTCGGGGGAGGGGACAGGACTCCCCTCAGGCTCCGGCGAGGGGACGATGGAGAGCCAGAAGACTTGAGGCGGGGCCGGGAGGGGAAGAAACGGAGACGAAACGAAGAAGGCGAGAGGTCAGAGAAGAAGAAATTGCCGTTTGACGTTGAAGGAGACTGAGAAGGAGATGGAGCAAGACTTCCCTAGCCTCAGGTGTAAGAACGAAAAGCAGAGGAGCCAGGAAAGGAAAAAAGGGGAGAAAAAAAGGGAGATCAAACGGTGAAGACTAAAGGAGAGATTGCCTGACGCCTTGAAAAAAATAAGAAGAGAGAGGGGACGGAAGGTTAAGGGAGAAGGTATAGTTTTGATGTTAAAATGGAGACGAGGAGGAGGAAATGAAAAAGTGAAGAAGTGCTCGAGGTGAAAGAGAGGAGATGAAAGGAGAGTAAAGAGAAGGAACGGAGTTGTTGATTTGCCGTCTCCTAAGAAACTAAATTGATCACTAAAACATTTCAACGAACAATGACTAACACCAACAATAGTCATAATAACAATAGTAACAACAACAACATAAAGAGCATGTACGAAACGAAAACGTGAATAAAAAGATGTCACTAGCGTCGTAAAAGTCCATCTTGAGGCGAATAAAAACGATGGCGCTTCGACTTGAAAAATATGACCCCACAACTTCAAGGCGGATTCACAAGTTTACGAGAGGCGACACGTGGGTTGCCTGCTCTCGGGGACTCTACACGGAGCCCCCAAAAGTGTTTAGGTGTTAGACGGACAGCTCTGCCCTTAGGAACAGAAGGGGATGCAACACCAAATCTCAAAAGGATGGAACACTTTTAACTTTTATTTCGATTTACTCAACGCAGTCATACAAAAAATCACCACCTACTGAAGAAAAAGCAAATTCGACCATAACTTGGAAAATGTTACCAAAGAGGGCCAACAAACCTGCAAAGATTACGTACTTCCAAAGCTCTCTCATCATCCTCATCTGTAAAAGCGTAAAAGCGTACTGTAACTAGAAGAAATATTACCTACCTACTTAGCAGCTACAGGAGGAAAGATCGTGAGAGGTGGACAACGGAAAAGGGAGGGTGAAGAAAAACAAAAACCACGGAAAAGCTATGACAGATACTTTGAAACCTTTCCAGGAGTCTCCAGTTACGAAGCTGTCCCCGGAGATCAAACGCCCTTTCAGATAGGCGGGAGAGCTGTCGAAAGTGGTTTACTGGCCGAGAAAGGTCCTTGGAGAAGCGACACCACAACACACACCGACGGAAATATAAAACTATGATTAATGGCACACTGATCAGCAGTTACAAAACAAATCAATGTCGAAGAGACCTGTGAGGTACTATAGTCTACCAAGGGACTGAACACAACCAATCGAACCCATCAAATTAAGCTAACTTTGCCTCTTGGAATGGATTAGGTTACGTGTTATCATTACTCTTCAAGTCTCGGGAGAATGGTTTGTCTCTGTTCACTCACTGTGTAAAGCCACTGTGTGTACTTTACGAGTGTACGTCCTGTAGGCGAGACTCTGACGATATAAAAAAGCCACCATTCAGAGAGGATGAAATGAGTGACACCGAAGAGAGAGAGAGAGAGAGAGAGAGAGAGAGAGAGAGAGAGAGAGAGAGAGAGAGAGAGAGAGAGAGAGAGAGAGAGAGAGAGAGAGAGAGAGAGAGAGAGAGAGAGAGAGAGAGAGAGAGAGAGAGAGAGAGAGAGCAGGTGTTATCATGGGGGTTAATGACAGGACGCTTACAGCTGCTGGTAGTACGAAATTATGTGGTAATTGGAAAGCACGAACCTAAAAGAAAAAATGGGGAAAAAATAGGACTAAAAAAAAGCAGGAGACGATCAACCGGACAGAACAAAAGGAACCAAGGCAATAAAATAAACGGAAGCAAAATGAAAGACGGAGTGAGAGAGAAACACGAGAAAATGAATAACGAGAAACACGAGAAAATGAATAACGAGAAACACGAGAAAATGAATCACGAGAAACACGAGAAAATGAATCACGAGAAACACGAGAAAATGAATCACGAGAAACACGAGAAAATGAATCACGAGAAACACGAGAAAATGAATCACGAGAAACACGAGAAAATGAATCACGAGAAACACGAGAAAATGAATCACGAGAAACACGAGAAAATGAATCACGAGAAACACGAGAAAATGAAGCACGAGAAACACGAGAAAATGAATAACAAGAAACACGAGAAAATGAATCACGAGAAACACGAGAAAATGAATAACAAGAAACACGAGAAAATGAAGCACGAGAAACACGAGAAAATGAATCACGAGAAACACGAGAAAATGAAGCACGAGAAACACGAGAAAATGAATCACGAGAAACACGAGAAAATGAATCACGAGAAACACGAGAAAATGAATCACGAGAAACACGAGAAAATGAATCACGAGAAACACGAGAAAATGAATCACGAGAAACACGAGAAAATGAATCACGAGAAACACGAGAAAATGAATCACGAGAAACACGAGAAAATGAAGCACGAGTCGACCGTGGTAGTAACAAAGACAAAAAGAGTAAACCAACAGACAAACAAACTAGATACCATGGAAGTAGAATCAGTGAAGCTGCTGAAGGTGAAGGTGACTGTGGAGGGGGAGGGGGAGGGGGAGGGGGAGAATGAAGGTGTAGAGGTAGGGGGGGGGATGGGGAATGGATGCTCCTCCACCAGACAGCCAGCCTTCCCTAAGATCGATACCAGCGTGCGTCCGCCCTCCGCGCCCACACTCCTACCTCTGGCGACTGTGGCTGTAGTGCTGCCGGCGGCGGGGTGGCGGTGGGATCACAGGATGGGTGGAAGCAAGGGTGGGTGGGTGGAAGCAAGGGAAAGAGGGAGGCGGTGGGCGTAGGGAGGTTGTAATATTGATGCCGGTGGTTATGGTGTTACTTGGTTGCCATGGAAAGGTCTAGCTGGTTGAGTGGATGGAACTGCAGAAGTAGAAATGGAGACAGGGAGACGGGTAGGACTGAGTGTGTTGGCGGACAAAAACCGGAGAAGGATAATCAGGAGAGAGAACGAGAGATGGAGAGAGAAGGGGGGCTGGCGTAACGCTGGCAAGATAGGAGACGAGGCGGAAGATGAGAATGATGACTAAGTGCCAAGTGTTGTTCGGAAGGGAGGAGAGGGAGGGGGGGAAGGCGGAAGGAGGGGGGGCTTTGTGGAGTAATTAGTATGATGAGATAATGGCCGCGTTAGATGGGTTATGAGGGTGTGTGGTAATGCTCAGTGGACGACCAAAGAGGAGAGGAGGGAAGAGCAAATGTGTACGGATAAGCCTCTAATATGATTGTGGTGAAGCCTCGTCTCAGCAAGCAGCGTTGATGTGGGCGGGTGCTTTAGTCTTGATGAAGCAGAGAGAGAGAGAGAGAGAGAGAGAGAGAGAGAGAGAGAGAGAGAGAGAAAACAGGGTACCCTGGTGAGACATGAATGTGAAGCTCCGAAACAGTCCCTAGACATGAAACCCATGACTACACGAAGCACCAAGACTGAGACTGTCCCGTGCACAAAATTGGACAAGAAAAAAATAACTCTCTCTCTCTCTCTCTCTCTCTCTCTCTCTCTCTCTCTCTCTCTCTCCCCCCGCATGTAGGAGGGAAAAAAAGGTTGGCTGCAATAGTTGAGCGTTAATGAATCAGCGTTCCTCGCCAAATGTGCTTCATAGTTCTCGTAATCGCAGCGGCGGCCCAGCCTCCGGCGAGCTAGCTAACATGGTCCACTGGCCTTGGCTGGATAAAAGTGTCTAATGGTCTTTCTCTCAATTAAACTCGTTATTAGCTGCAATATGATTTAGAACCTGCAAGCTGAATAATCCAATACAAATGTGGTTAAATGAATGAAGCCAAGAGCAATATCGGCTGCTACATCTTAAATTTCCATAATAAAATAAATATTACACATTAATTTTCATTTTCACAACCAGGCATAAGAAGCAGGGATCTCGAGGCGTTATGGTTATGAAGTGTAAAACTGACATTGATTTTTTGTCTAGGTACAGCAACAGCTCACGGCCATCACAACTAATGAATATCAAACAAATGCGCAAAGGTTATATTGAGTTACAAGAACCACTGTTTTATAAATACATTGCATGGTTTTGTGAAGAAAAGAGGCACGACCCACTGAGCAAGGAACAAATATGAATACATCCACCTCTAAACTATGCGTATGAGATAGTTGAGAAACCATTGAAAAATAAACGTAAATAATGGCAACAGAACAAAGGAAGAAAATGGAAATCACAAAAATGGAAATAAAAAAATGAAGTATTTCACAACGTTAAGTACTTCGCTAAATTAAGCGACCTAAACAACTTATTATTAATCCGCGATTATCACTACTATGTGCTTATGTACTCTCTTCTTGCCTCGGTTCTTTGCTACACAAGGTCATGATAACTTTTCTGGAGATACTGTTTTATACGAAGCTTCAAACAAGAAAAGTTGCCTTAGCACCGAGGAACAGGACAAGACAATCGAACATCTAGCAACGCGAGACACAGCCAACCGAAAAAAACAACTCCAGGAAGAAGAATAAAAATACAATGCAAACTGCACAAAAACAAGCAACATTCCAAGTAAATTCACATCCACCAAAATACACAAACATGCAAAACAATTTATGAACTCCCGTGCGTGTGCCA
Organism: Eriocheir sinensis; assembly: GCF_024679095.1. Taxonomy (NCBI): domain Eukaryota; kingdom Metazoa; phylum Arthropoda; class Malacostraca; order Decapoda; family Varunidae; genus Eriocheir; species Eriocheir sinensis. The sequence continues at coordinate 24,043,843 of NC_066511.1, forward strand.
GTGTGTGTGTGTGTGTGTGTGTGTGTGTGTGTGTGTGTGTGTGAGACTAAATGTGTGTGTGGGGGAGAACTCTTTAGGGTGGCTGAGCAATCAACTGGGAAGAGATGAAATAATTAATTTGATGACGAGGACTTTTAATCAGAGCGGAGGTAGAAACTAGGTCACACGGCGTGGTAACAAGCGGGGAGGGCGGGGCAAGACGCCGTCATGAGCCCGGTTGAAAGTTGGGCCGAGCATTGGGGTACAAATGGCCCACTTTTTTTCATATTTCACCATAGGCTGTGAAAGAATACTTGGTTTAAGAACGAAATGATCTATTAAGGAAGAAACATAAATTTGAAACTGCTTGAACTTGTGTATACACTTCTGTGGAGCATTGGTCAGCGTGCCTGGCTAAGATTCCGCGGGCCCGGGTTCGAATCTGTCCCAGGCAGTCGATATGCAGCCCACCCAGCTGTTCATCCTTCCTTTCGGGCTGGTCGATAAATGGGTACCTGGGGAAACCTGGGGAAGGTAAACTGTGGCAGTCCCGCATTTCACATTGGCCCGCTTCTTACCTGCCACAGGGTCAAAGGGCCAACGATTCGGAGACGAGCAACGCAGTCACGCGCAGCTGTAGCGTAATGACCCACGTTTACCTTTTAACTTGTGAAAAACTTTATTTTTCCTGTAACCGCCTTCAAGGAGAAATATTCTTCACACAAAAATCTGGAGACTAATAAATAATATAAGTTTATTGAATTTAACGGTTTCTAGACTTTTGCTGTGGGATAAACATTGTTTTCCACAAGTAAGAACGACACCAAAATGAACTAATTTCTTGTTACTTTTGGGAAAACATTTGCAAGTCATAAAAGCTACTGTTTCGATTATTCTTAACAAAAAAAGAAGGAATCAAACTTCAACTTCTTGTTCTTAATCACAAAAAAGGTACAGACCTTATATTTCGTGGTGATCATCATCATCGTATAGGAAAGAAACTGACCCTCGCTCATATTCTAACAAACGGGGAGTCTGAAAATCATCGTGTCATTTAAACCTCATGATCATCTATAAATCAGCTCTCGGTCACGCTACACTTCTTGTCGTAGCGTGTGATGGCCAAAACTTTGACATTTACACTAGATACCAAAGGATGACGTAACGGAAAGGGGGTAATGTCATACTGTATCAGAGGAGCAGGCCGGAAGGGCCCTAAGATCACGATGTTGCTCAGTTATATATAAGAAAGGCCCATAAACACATTTTTATCATGGAAACACACAGAGGACACCTTCAGTCCCTTTGGCACGTTAGCACCATTGGAACAAAACAGAGCATTGATGAGACTTTTAGTATTCTTTATTCTAACCTGCATGAATCCCTTGGGGTGGTCTTCTTGAATACGGTCACACCTAATGTTTTTAGTAGTAGTAGTAGTAGTAGTGGTAGTAGTAGTAGTAGTAGTAGTGGTAGTAGTAGTAGTGTAGCACTGGTAGTAGTAGTAGTAGTAGTAGTAGTAGTAGTGTAGCATTGGTAGTAGTAGTAGTAGTAGTAGTAGTAGTAGTAGTAGAAGTAGTAGTAGTAGTAGTAGAAGTAATGTAGCGTTGGTAGTAGTAGTAGTAGTAGTGTAGCGTTGGTAGTAGTAGTAGTAGTAGTAGTGTAGCATTGGTGGTAGTAGTAGTAGTAGTGTAGCATTGGTAGTAGTAGTAGTAGTAGTAGTAGTGTAGCATTGGTGGTAGTAGTAGTAGTAGTAGTAGTAATGCGTTATATGACAACAGCAAAGTGACAGGGTACGGTTGCTAAGGTGTGGGTAGCGTGAAGCAGGTGGGGGAGGCTGGGTACCCAAGATATACCTCTGATCAATACCTGCTGACATTTGGTTGGGAATTGGGTCACTGGATCTCTCTCTCTCTCTCTCTCTCTCTCTCTCTCTCTCTCTCTCTCTCTCTCTCTCTCTCTCTCTCTCTCTCTCTCTCTCTCTCTCTCTCTCTCTCTCTCTCTCTCTCTCTCTCTCTCTCTCTCTCTCTCTCTCTCTCTATCTCTCTCTCTCTCTCTCTCTCTCTCTCTCTCTCTCTCTCTCTCTCTCTCTCTCTCTCTCTCGGCTTCGTTTTATCTTTTTTTTCCACTCCAAAGCCACTATGATGAAAATTCTTATTAAAAATTATGAAAAACAAGGCAGGATGAATGGTGCTGATGGCGGGGGGAGCGGCGATGGGGTGGTGCCCACGGGGTGGTACATGTGCTGTTGCCCTGGTAACAGTGAGAGCAATAGTAGTAGTACTATAAAAAATAGCAGTAGTAGTAGTAGTAGTAGTACGGTAGTAGCAGTGGTAGAAGTAGTAGTAGTAATGTATTTATAGCTGAGGTCGTTGTGTGCGTGTGTGTGTGTGTGTGTTTTAATGCATAGTGCGTTAGTAATGATACATTTATTATACGATATCCTAAAGGAAAGTGGCTTGAGATTAACAGAAATATATAACAGTACTAAACATGTGCATTTACAAGAGACGTGTAAATAAACATTCGTTCCTAAATACATCTGTATATAACGCAAGGAACAATTTTCAATCTATATCATGACCGACAGTATAGCAAATAAAATATTCTCTGAGTAACACGGCCTCAGGAAATCAGCCTATCGATCACACCCAGATGACCGTCCCTGGCAGGGTGCGGGGCGAGGGCACGCCCAGCCTCTCAGTAATCCGTCCAGCCGCCTCGCTCTCTCAACAGTGCACCTGCAGGGTATCGGCAAAATATTCCATTACAAGAGTGATCCATTGTTATGATTTTTTTTTGCATTGATTGCAGCCCAGCCTTCAGTGTACAAGCATATTAGAAAAGGAAAGAAAAGGAAAGGAAAGGATAGAGATGGGGGGCAGCAGGAAAGTGATATACTTAATCCTCACAATTTTAAAAAGTTTAAATAGAATCCAGTTAACAGTGTTTCTCTTAACTCACTTTTCCTGTTTAGAATATTCCTTTCAGTTTCCTACTTTTTAGATTAACATATATTAGTTTTAAGCGTAAAAAATGCAACATTTCCATTATTCTATTAGGGTGAAGACTTTCTCAAACGTCATGGTTAATCTGAAAAGAAACTATTTGTTCATCGAGTTTTATTTTTATTTGTTTTTAAAAACAAAATTCTATGATGTCTTCTTTGAACAACGGTATTATAAAGTTGATCAGCATTTTAAGTGTTGGCCATCGGAAGAATGAAGATGATTACGTGACGGCAAAAAAAAAAAAAAAAAGGTTCTGCAAGTTCTCAAGACAAGTAAATAATGGAAAAGTTTTCTAAATAAGCCTGTAATAAGATAAAGCTGATTCTCGCCCCTACTCACAAAAGCCACCGCGACTGAAACCAAAAACAACCCAAGTAGTGGAAGCTTTTTCTCTATTTTCCACGTTGAGGAAATGAGAAATAACGAAATTACTCAGTTTAATAGTTTGAGTCACCACTCGGGATTTCGTCTCACTGTTTTTCAACCGCCAAATAGTAAGTTCGGTCTTCCTAGCGCCATCCCCTCCCTGACCTGTGCCTTTTGCCTCACTCTGGAACTTGTCTCTTCCCCGCCAGCCGCACCCGCCCTGCTTGCCTCGCCCCTCACGCGCCTGCCGTCCCCATAACACCTGCCGTTTCCTTCCCTCCTTCCCGCCACCCACGTCCTGCCACCTGCTCCCCTCCTCCCGCTCTGCCACACCCATTTCAGTCTGGCCACACCCTTCCAGCGGCGCCACATCCCTTCAAAGCCTCCTACATCCTTCCTGCATGCCCAGTCCATCTCGCCCCCCGTCTTCTCCCTTTCACTCCCCTCTGCACTCCCCTTATGGCTGTCGTTTTTTCTTTTTCTTGCCTCCTTTTCCTGCATCATGCACCAACGTTGTCTGCTTACCATTCCCGCCCACCAGAGGCCTCCACTCCGCCATGCAATCATCCTCCCCCTCCAGTTTACCTGACTCGAATGGGGCGGAGTGGACTCGTCGTTCAATATTCTTTATACATTTATTAATATTCGTAAATGGTAAACTGTATCAAAACTGGAAAGCAATCGCAATGGCTGGATGTTTTTTGTATAATGCATTTTTTATGTTGCATTTGGAGTGCTATGTGCAAGGCTAAGTTAGGCAATACTGAAAGTGGCACGAGCTCTCTGTTAAGCTCTCTCAGCCGTCATTAAGTGAGAGCATAAACCCTTTAAAGACTGCTGCTAACACACGACAATTTTCCTCCTTCAGTTTATTTGCGAATAGTTTTCCAGGCGTAAATCTGTAAGCAGCAAGACTGTTTTTCTTCAGACTTTTACAAAATATTTCCTTCATTATTCACCCGTCAGCTGTAGCACTCTCATCCATGAATGTGCACTGGATGGTTCAAAAAATGGCACAAATCAGCAACATGTTCAACCCCTCGATTTTTCGTGACACACTTTCCGAAGTATATTCATGTATGTCACAGCGGATTTCATTGGGCCGTAAATACCAAACAGACACGAGGTGATTTTGAATTGATAACACTCGGCGCTGCCCCTTCCCCCGCCGCCCCGTGATGCCTCCCGAGCCGTGGTGTGTGTGTGTGTGTTTTGGGGGGTTGGGGGCGTGCCATTCATGCAACGCAGGTGAAAACTAGTTTGTATGAGCACTTGAATACATAATGGCAGATACTAACGCTAATGACAAACGTAAAACAACACTCAAGAAAACGAGGCCAATAACACACGAGCGGTATGAGAGGAATGGCCATCTTAATATCACAGGCCACAAGAACACATCCCTTCGCCTTCGTAACACCACATGAAAATCAGAACTTGCCCTCCTCCACACACTTACCGTTCCTATAAAATACAACACGTCTTACTCTCAAGAACATAGAAGTAAGCAGTTACACGCGTTGTTACACCGAAAACTTTCGTCATAAAAACACAAAGAACACATCTTGCTCACACTCACCGAACAGGGAAGGGAAGGGAGGCAGCAGCAGGAACTCTCCACCTACTGCCAGGCGTACAAACTTTCCTTGACGAAATACTCCTGTCGATGGAAAGGCGGCGCCCTGGTGTCACGTCTGGTCGAGTCACGTCACGTTGTCACCAGAGAGATCGTCACGTGAACGCTATGGATGCCAGGGAGGTCCAGGCACCACTCAGGCCAAGCAAGGGTTCCACAGCGGTCCCGCCCACCATGTCACGGCACTGATTCAGATACAACTGGTTCGGATCCCGCTGACTCTTCCCGAAGCAGAATGAACCTTCGAGGAAACGCTTTATTTTATGAGATGAAACAAAAATCCCCAAAAAATATATGATAGATTTTATAATTCAAATAGAAGAGAGAGAGAGAGAGAGAGAGAGAGAGAGAGAGAGAGAGAGAGAGAGACCAAAACCTCCGCTTGGGCGAATATCAATAAAATCAAGGTTAAAACATTAAATTTTCATGTATGAGTATGCAGTGACGTGGGGCAACCAGTGAAACAAGCAGCAACTGTTCACCGACTTAAAACAGATACATGCGCAAGTAAGGGAAAGGAATGATAAATTAATCAATCGATAAATCAATCAGCATCAGAGAGAAGATGGCGCCACTATAAACACTTGCCTGCGCCATGACGGGCTGGGGCCGACTACCATCCAGGCCCCTCAAGAAAGCCTACCGGCGCTATAGGCGTACACGTAAAAAAAAGAAGAAAAAAAAACTCATAGATAGTAAAAACGAAGCCAAAATATTTCATACAACAAATAAAGTGCTGTGGCGCTTGTTTCACTGACGGACATGGACTAAACATTTGATGCCTCCCCAAGCAAAAGATAAAGGAAAAAGAAAGAAAAAGGAAAGAGCAAAGAAAGAAATTAATAGGGAATAAAAGTGTATAATGCCTGAGATGAAAACAACAACAACAAATAAGCAAACCATTATACAAACGAGAAAACAAGCAATAAATAACCAGGCACATCGTTATATACATGTAGAAACAAAGATACCTATTAAGATCACAAAAAGCTAAACACACACTCATTAAATCCGCTGATGAGCACCGTGTTTACCTCGACAACGGTGAAAAATGAGTCTCCTCTTTTGATGTCATTCCACGCGGTACGCACGAAATTCATTAAACACATAGGCAGACATGTGTAGCCATCCTGTCGCTCGACGCGGACACATGATATTCACCATGCATACCCGTCCATGGTGAAGCGGCTTACACGCCTGACTACGAATCTGCAGGCCTGGGTTTGAATCCTGGGGAAAGGTAAATTGTGGTAATGCGGATGTCATACTGGCCCTATGTCCCGAGGTAATAGGCTCAAGGGCCGATGAGCCGAAGATGAGCATTAAGGCCACGCGCAACTATATCGTATGTTCCTAACTTTACTTTTAAACATACATGTGTCCACCACTCTGTTGTGCACGCCATTTACGAATCTTGGTAGTAAGACAGATCACGATTAGATCGCACTTTTTTAGGATTCTATTTTCGGACGCTCTTAAATAAGTTGTGTAACTAATGCTAAGTATTACATGAAAATATCTATTGTTATCATTATTACTATTATTTCTATTATTATTATTATTATTATTATTATTATTATTATTATTATGATGATGATGATGATGATGATGATGATGATGATTATATTATTAAGATTATTATTATTATTATTATTATTATTATTATTATTATTATTATTATTATTATTATTATTATTATTATTATTATAAAAAAATGTGTTTACTATTTGTTGCGATAACTAGTTAAACTTGCAGTAAACATTTTTTTGAAGTGACAATTTCCGCCAGGGCAGTTCATGAATACAGGTGAACATGCAATTTTCAGCACCAACAAATATTTCAGCGAATATAATTACACTCGGATATGCTGTATATATGTGTATTTTTTTCTGCATAACATTTGCTATACATTAAATGGACGCGCACGATGTTTTGAAGCAGGGATGACAATGGGGAGGCAATGGAAAGGCTGATGATAACGACGCTCGCGGTGGAAATGCTGGTGAAGATGAAAGTAATAGGTGATGGTGACGGCTGCAGTGGCGGTTGAAGATGATGGTGATGTTTGCAAAGATGATGAAAGTTCACGATGGTAATGGTGATGTAAGCGAAGGGGTATTTGTGATGAAAATGAAAGGGATGGTAACAATGAGAGTGAAGGCGATGGCAATAGTGAAGGTGATAGTGATGCTGATAATGGTAGAAAGGGAGGCAGTATTAGCGGTGATGGTGCATGGTGGTGGGTATCCTTATCAGCGGCCATTCATTTGAGTAGCACAAGTATACTTTTGGTGACGATCAGCCGCGGGGAGAGGCAGCTGCAGGTGGGAGAGAGTGAAGGGAACACCTGCTGGAAACACATGTAGCGACCCCTGCTCTCCCCCAGACACACACACACACACTCTCTCTTATTAAAAAACATCATTAACAATACAAAGAACAATAACAGCGAAACCACAGACCAACAAGAGAAAAAGAGGGAATCAAATTATCGTCCATTAATTTGACAAAACTAGAAACAAAAACAGAAACCCGGAAATATGTAATGACGAACAAGCATGACAGCTGGAACAGAGGGAGGAGGAGGGAGGCTGAATGCAAAGTAACAACTCACTCGTGGAAACTTGAATATTTTACATGAGAGTTAGAAGTGAATAAAAAAGAAAGAAAAATGCCAAAATCACATAAATTGAAAAAAAAAAAGAAACGAAACGCTGTGGAATTAAAATTATTAGGAACGCGAGATAACGGCGATAACGGCGATAAAGGTTATAGACCCCAGATAAAAATGAGGGAGCCGGGTGCGAGTGTGTCCCCGCCGGTGACTGGCCCGTACGGAAAGCAGGCAGGGAGGGCTGATGATGAGGAGGATGACGACGATGATAATAATAATAATAATAATAACTGATAATATATGTAACAATCCTTAATAATAATAATAAAAAAAGATAATAATAATAAAAATAATAATAATAATGATAATAATAATAATAATAATAATAATAATAATAATAATAATAATAATAATAATAATAATAATAATAATAATAATAATAATTACAACAAAAAACATAACAGTAGCGCCAACAAGAACGACAAGAGCATCAACAACAACAACGTCAAGAGCAGCAGCAGCAGCAACAACAACAACGACAACAACAACAGCAACAACAACACTAATCAAAAATAAAATAATAATGGCCATATTGAGACAACTACGCCTCCGTGATCTAGTGGTCAGCGTGCCTTGCTACTAATCCGCGGATCCGGGTTCGAATCCCGGCCCGGGCAGTCGGCGTGCAGCTCACCCAACTGTTCATCCTCTCTTTCGGGCTGGTCGATTAATGGGTACACTGAGAAACCTGGGGAAGGTAAACTGTGGTAACCCGGATGTCACACTGGCCCTGTGTCCCGTCCCGGGGTAATGGGCTCCTTCTCACCACAGGCTCAAGAGCCAATGGGACGGAGATGACCACCAAGGCCACGCGCAGCTATATCGTATGCCCCAAACTTTACCTTAAGACAACTGGAGGTAACACAGCCACCTCGAATTGCCTTAAAATGGCCTATATGTTATAAAAGCCCGTGCATGAGTAGATTAAAGCCGTGGGTGCCCCAACCGAGTTGAGGCTGGCTGAGAGGTAGGCTGAGCCTTACACATTTGACCTCTGTGTAGTCACTATACAGAGCGTAGCGAAGATGGCAGCGAGCGCCGCCTGAGCGGTTCTGGGTTACCTCGAATGATAATAATAAAAAATAATTATAATATTTATAATAGAAGCAGCAGCCCATCCAGCAAGCACTAAATCATTGTCTAAATATTCACAATGAAGTACAAGTACCTAGTTACACACCCTTTGGGTGGCTGCCTACGAAAAATAAAAAAAATTGGTGAAGAAGCCCTTTAGGATCTGATGTAAAAAAATCCCAAGGTAAAATAATAAAAACAGATACTTGAAGTTTAGATTGCATTCTTTCTTCTTCTTCTTCTTCTTTTTCCTATTCTTCTTTTTGTCTTCTTCTTCTGCCTAAATCATTATCATTAGCTTTTCCTTTCGTGCCAATGCTGGTCTTTATCGCCCCTATCCCGGCAGCTTCCAAGTCAAAGATAAGAAGCTTTCTCATTATCTCGTGTCTGTTGTCTCCGCGAAAGGTTATTGGCTAACCCGACTGTCAATGACCCCCCTAGCGATAGATAATGAAGCGAATTGTGTCGCAGAGAGAGAGAGAGAGAGAGAGAGAGAGAGAGAGAGAGAGAGAGACCCCTGGTTTCTGCGCAGCTTGAAGTCACTACGAGAACAACCGGCCACACATCACTTCACACAAGTGACGCCATAGCTTAGCTTAGCTCTCTACACAAAAACAATTCAAACGCACACACCCCAGCACGCCGGGGGTATACAAATAAGGTGCCCGATAAACAATAACTACACCAGAACAACTAACGAACCTACACCATACAACTGTACACTCCTACTGTCTTTCCTATTCCCCACCTGTACCTCACCACTAACCCACTTCCTCTTCGTACTATACCTTGATTAAAAATAAAGAGAGAGAGAGAGAGAGAGAGAGAGAGAGAGAGAGAGAGAGAGAGAGAGAGAGAGAGAGAGAGAGAGAGAGAGAGAGAGAGAGAGAGAGAGAGAGAGAGAGAGAGAGAGAGAGAGAGAGAGAGAAAGCAGAGAGATACACAGACATTCATTCAGCGTCTCTGCTACGTGAGGGAAGGCTGAGTGGAACATAGTATTATTGTGTGTGTGTGTGTGTGTGTTTGGGTGTGTGTTTGGGTGGACGTTTACAAAGGGAAAGGAAAACTAACTCTAGGAGTTATGTACAGGCCACCCAACCTTAACAGGCAGGACACGAGTATATTACTACAGGAGATTGGCAGGGTGAGTATGAGTAGAAATGTCTGCGTAATGGGGGACTTTAATTATAGGAATATAGACTGGGAAGACCTAGTGGGTGACCTGGAAGCCGAGGACTTTCTTGAAGTTATACAAGATAATTTCCTTAAGCAGGTAGTTACTGAGCCTACTAGAGGAGATAACATATTAGACTTAGTCCTAACCAATAATGGGAACTTGCTACTGACAGGGTGGTGGATGAGTGGAATAGGCTTAGCAGTCATGTGGTGAGTGCCAATACAATTGTCACATTAAAAAATAGACTAGATAAATTAATGGATATTAGGTGGGGTTAGATACACGGGAGCTTAGGGTCAAAGGAGCTGCCTCGTACAGGCCTACCGGCCTCTTGTAGACTCCTGCGTTCTTATGTTCTTATGTTCTTATGTGTGTGTGTGTGTGTATGCGTGTGTGTTGTTTTCTTATCGATAAAGACGGAGCTAAGGCACGTCAGGGAAGTAGAAGAAACACACACACACACACACACACACACACACACACACACACACACACACACACACACACACACACACACACACTATAATACTCTGTTCCACTCAGCCTTCCCTCACGTAGCAGAGACGCTGAATGAGATGAGGAATGAGAGGCAGTTGTAAAGGGTAAAGGTCATACTTAGGTGAAGGCCGCGAGAAAAGCGAGAAGATGGGTTGGTTAAGTAAGGGAAGGACGAGAGGCTGGGAGCGTTGAGACATACAATAATGGAAGAGAGGGGTGCCTGTGAGAATGCTGGTAGACGTAGTGAGAATAAAAGAAGGATGAAGAGGACTTAGATATTCAAGTGGAAAGGAAAGAATGACTGAAAATGACGAAAGGTTTTGAATATCTGATTTTTGAACAGTATCCTCTTTGGAACATTGAAAAAAATTACACTGTTATATATAAAACCGATTATGATGAAGATAAAGGCATCTGAAGGAGGAATTTATACCTTGTACAAAGATAAAATATATACTCAAGCCAAAAAGCACGTTAAACTTAAATGAGAAGAATGAAAGGAAATATAATAGTGAAAACACGTATGGGAGGGTAAATGCGTGGCCTTTAAGAGAACTAACACGACTTTAGTACTAGCAAAGATTTAACCAAGCGGCTGCAGGGAAACAACACTCTAGGTTAGAAAGTGGAATGGTCCCGTTCTGTGTGTTTCCTCGCCACCTCCACGACCCCTGTCCTTCCTCCCCCCTCCCCCTCCTTCATCCTTCTTCTCCTACTTCTTCTTTCCCTCCTCCTCCTCCTTCCCTTTTTCCTTTCCCTTCTCCTCCTATTCCTCCTACTCCAACTCCTACGTCTCCTCCACCTTCTCCTTCTCCTTCTTCTTCTTGTCCTCCTCCACCTTCTCCTTCTCCTTCTCCTCCTCCTCCTCCTCCTTCCTGTTCTTCTTCCTTTTCCTTCTGCCATGTGCTTCAGGCGATGCATTACTCGAGTTCCGCAACACACACACACACACACACACACACACACACACACACACACACACACACACACACACACACACACACACACACACACGGGTAGACGGTGACTGAGTGGTTAGCGTGCGGGCCCCGCATTCACCGCGCCATGGACAACGTCGGTTCGAATCCCCACGCTACCACCTTAGGCCGAGTGGCCTAAGACTACCTACATGCTGTCCATAAGACCACCCATCAACCCCAGGTGCCCCCAGGTACACCAGCCCGACCATCATGCTGCTGGGAGAATTCGGTTCAGGTTCAGTGCAGTGTTGAGGCCCGTCACTCAGGTGGTCATGGTTGGGGCAAGTGGCAAGGGCAAGTGGCATGGGGCAGTGCAGACGTTTTGATGTTCCCACGCCTACCGCTTCTCGGTCCACCTCTTCCTATCTTGTCTCACCGGCCGGAGAGATTAGCAAGTCATCACTAAGCTGAGTGACGGCCGACACCGCTTCTACCTGCACCCCTGCCATCAACTGCGACCTGACCCTTTTTTGACCTGGGGTTGACCTGGGGCTTAAACACCTGACCTGTCACCCGGAATACCACACCGCCTCCTTCAGCACTAACGCACTGCATTCCACCACCTCACCTCCCCCCCACCACCCCAGACCCCCTATACCCCTTTCACATTGTCGTTTTTTTTCTATTTTATTTCAATATTGTATTTTTAACATGTATATTTTCAGCTTTACAGCTGCAATCACTTAATAAACCGTTTATTATTATTATTATTATTATTATTATTATTATTATTATTATTATTATTACACACACACAAACAAACAAACACACGTACACAAGCTTTCTTCGGCCATACTTACGTTTCTTCAAATAATTTTTTTAAGTTCTTCTAGAAAGTTTACTTAGACGTGTGTGTGTGTGTGTGTGTGTGTGTGTGTGTGTGTGTGTGTGACTGTGCCTCTAACCTCTGAATCATATGAAAGGGAATTTTATCATAAAACTTCGAAGAAATTTTTAGCTCAAAAGAAGTTCATGAATTGTTTTTTCGAGGTGGCATAAAATCAATCCTATTGAGAACAAAAGAAAGAGACCCACCATACTATACAAACAGTTCCTCTTTTCACTTTCATTACTTGCTGACGCCACTCCTATCGACCCCCTGCTGTCCCTCCCTCCGCGGCATTCTTCCTCCATTGGGGTCAGAATGGTTAATATCTTATCAGCTTATCTTACCGGCTCCTCTATCTTCCTCTCCTTACCACCCGCCCTGCTACCATGATCAAATATTCTACATCTTCACCATCCGCATCTCCCATATTGCCTCACACACACACACACACACACACACACACACACACACACACACACATGGCACCACTACAAAAAACACTTACCTGCGCCAATACGGGTTGGGGCCGACTACCATCCAGGCCCCTCAAGCAAGCCTACCGGCGCTATAGGCGTAGACGTAAAAAACGAAAACAACAACAAAAAAAAACCTGCACACACTTGAGAGAAAAAGAGAAAGAGGGAAAGTAAAAGATGAAACACTCGTCAAGAATGATGTTTCCTCCGTCTTTTGTTCCGTGGAGTGGCAACGTTTTCTCATTTTTTTCCGGCAAAACACTGAAGAGCAAAGAAAAAGTAGGACAGAGGACAAAGCCAGCCCTGTCCTCCCTCCGCCCCTCCTCACCTTCAACACCCCAGCCATGCCCGCCTCGCCATCAGCACTCCCTCACCTGTTTATGCACTACGTCCACCACCTGAGGAAAGAGGAGGTACTACAAAGGGCACAGTTACCCATGTCCTTCCTCCACACCTTAGCCCTAACAAGCTAGTCCTTTCCATCTCCATCAGTCACCATTAACTCTCCTTCACCTGTATATCCACCGTGCCTACCACCTATTCCACTTTCCCTCAGTTCTACCAATGAGCGAACAATGCTGGTGATGGTGATGGGTGTTGTGGTGGAGGTGGATGTAGGTATGGTGTGATGGGGTGCACCCAACACACGATCCACTCTGTAGGTAGTGGTGGAGAAGGGTGTGGTCGTGGTAGTGAGTGGTGAGTGTGGGTGTATAGCGGTCGTTAGCAAGGTGCACTCTCAGCTACTCTACAAATTCTCAGGTCCGCCAAGGAGTGAGCAATGTTAGTGGTGGTGGTGGTGGTGGTAGTGTTAGTGTGGAGGTGGGTGTGGTGATGGGTGTGGTGGAGAGTGGTGGAGGCTTCAGCGTCTCTATTATGGGTAGGTCATTAATCCTAACCCGCCACGGACACTCACGCTATTACGAAACGACACACGCGAGGATGAGGTAAACGTAAGTAAGGATCATACGCTACAGCTACGCGTGGCGGCGGTGCTCATCTCCGTCACGTTGGCCCTTTGAGCCTGTGGTGGGAGAGTACCCCTTAACCTGACACAAGGCTAGTGTACCATCCGGATTACCAAAGTTTACCTTCTCCAGGTTTCCCCAGGTAATCATTTATCGACCATCCCGAAAGAAAGGATGAACTGCTGGATGAACCGCACGTCGAACCCCCAAGCCTGAAGATTCGTAGTTTAAAGAGCGAGAGAACATTCGATACAAATAGCACAAGGACGCTGTGCTAAAGGATAGGCATTTGATACGTGGATATAAGGGTTTCGTATAAAAATTAGTCGATTCCTGCAAGAAACACCTGGAATCGATGCTACGAACTATATATTCATGTAATATTCTGTATTTATATATATATATATATATATATATATATATATATATATATATATGTATATATATATATATATATATATATATATATATATATATGTGTGTGTGTGTGTGTGTGTGTGTGTGTGTGTGTGTGTGTCTCTCTCTCTCTCTCTCTCTCTCTCTCTCTCTCTCTCTCTCTCTCTCTCTCTCTCTCTCTCTCTCTCTCTGTATCGCCCTCTCATCGGTGGCCTACAAGTCCCCTCGAGCCCCTCAAGCACCACTCAGCCATCCCTAGGCGACTAAGATCTATTCCAAGCCCTACGAGCTCTAAAAGTATCCCCCCCACCAGAAACACTCCCTAGTGAAGTATTTCAGTGGTGGTGATGATTAAAGATTCGGGCAAATGCTGCTATTTTTTTCTTTTCTTTTTCTTTTCTTGCAGAGTTGACGTAATTGTTGCATTGTTGAGTTGATACTTTAGTTCGCTGACTGACTCTTTTGTCTATTTTCAGGACTGGCGATTAAATGCTACGTGTGCAACACCCACACGAACGAGTCCTGCGCCACTCTACCCGCGGGGAGATCTGACATCTACCTCAAGGACTGCGCAAACCAGGCGGGCGGGGAAAAGTTCAATATGTGTCGGAAGCTTGACATGTACCTGGACATGGACTTCGGCGAAAGTGAGTTCCTCCTGACTTGACGGTTAAGAAAAAAAAAAAATGTATATATATATATATATATATATATATATATATATATATATATATATATATATATATATATATATATATATATATATATATATATATATATATATATATATATATATATATATATATATATATATATATATATATATATATATATATATATATATATATATATATATATATATATATATATATATATATATATATATATATATATATATATATATATATATATATATATATATATATATATATATATATATATATATATATATATATATATATATATATATATATATATATATATATATATGGGATCTGTGAGATTACGTTGGGATCTGAGCCCCACTTACAGGCCTATTTTTGGAACCAATCATAATATTACAGAGCACCCCGCTGAGAACCGGATCCACCGAGACTGTGGCTGGATGGAGAGGGAGGAGGGGAAGGATCAGACGAACGACTGCTACTACAAGAGCGGCTACAACACCCGCACGTGGGTCTGCTCCTGCAAAGACGACGGCTGCAACCCCGCCACTGTGCCCTCTGTCACTGCCTTCCTCCAGCCCCTCGCCGCCCTTGTAGCCGTCCTGAGGGGGGCATATTAACCTCCCTGTCCTTATCCCTCACCTTCCTTCTCCTCCTTCTCCTCCTCCTGCTCGTACCTATCTTGTCGTATTTCAAACAACTCGCCCACTTTTGTCTCACTTCTTAAAGGTAATCGTTCTTCCATTTCCCTTTCTAAATACGTCTCTTCTTGTTCCTGCTGTGGCTACTGCTGTGTTGTCTGCTCAGCGTCCCCCCAACCTTGCCCCCGCACCTCCCTCACCCCCTCCCTGTGGTAGATGGTAGTGGAGGCACATTAGTCCCCCTAGAAGATAATGAGGCACAAACTTAGACCTTCCAGGTGCAAAAAATTATATATTAAAAGATGGTTCCGCTTTTCCACGAATCATTGTTTCGAGTAACCAAGGCAAAAGCCCTTAACGTGCTTCTATCACTGAAAGACGAACGTCCCCTTCCCGAGTGGCACCACGAGCCTGGCCCTCCGTCAGGCAGTCCAGACCGGCGGCGGCGGCGGGATGAGCGCTGCTGAACCGCCGGCACGCGACAGCTCAAGGGCACAGTTGTGATCTCATAGTCAGAACCTTCACTGTAGATAAATTATACCGCAAGAATCAACGCCTTTTTCTATAGTGTAGATTTACTCTAATAATTGTTAATTGTTGCGACAGATGACTGTAGAGCGTATATATCGATATGCTTTTTATTTGTTTTAAGTTCTGTTGGTGTTGTTATATCTTTGAGTCAAAATTTAGTAGAATTAGAATACCTCACTCTAAATGCAATACTGTGTCTGTTGATCAGATTTTTCTTTGAGTTTCATTATCTTATGACGCAGCTCAAGTGAGAGTCATGTTTGAACGAGCGTATCAGAAACTTTGAGCCACACACTTCATCAGCTGGACGACCGTGTCTCCCACTCTGGCCGTGACACCGTGGTCGACACAGGAGTGAAAGGGACCTCGTCGTGTGCTTCCCCGCCCGGCCTCAGCGGCGCCCGGCCGTAGTGGCCCGCCAGGCCTGTTATTGATCGTGTCTTCGCCTGGAGGTCAGAATCAAAATTTCATGGTGGTGATGAGAAAAAGCGGGATGCTGGAGACTACACTCTTATTTTTTTTCCTCACACGAGTAGAAAATGCTGAAATGTTTTGTCAAGTGAGAGCAGTGTGAGGAGGGCGGAGTAAGGGCGCCGCGAGGGGCGAGGGTACAGGGTGTGGGGTTGGACCTGCCGCGCTTCACTACCAAGGCCGACTTTACGAGGGAAGAGGAGGTTATTTCAGAAAGATTAATATTTCTCGTCACACAAATCATACTGTGACCATCCTGTGAGTTTTACAAATAAGTTGAGGAGACAAAGTAGGATGGGTTTTAGGAAGCGGATCCAAAGCGAAAATGGTGCTCATTTTTTTCCCAGACTGTGTTTATCTGTTGAGGTTTACGTCATGGAGGCAGCAGCAGTATGGCGGACTTTAGGAGGCGGAATTAATTTATTTTTCTGAGAATTTTCTATGGGAGGTGAGGGAAGGATGTAAGACCTCCACATACTGCATCTTCGTGAGAACTGATGGAACAGTATGTATTTGCTCATTGAGTTAAGGCAAGAGGGGAATGAGTGAGTGAAGAGTTGGAGAGTCTGAATCCGGCACATTATATGTCCCCTGTCAATCAGCCAGGTTGTATTACTAGTCACAAGTACGTATGAAAGGGGGGTTCCAGGATTGGCAACTACGGACATTAGATTTGTTTTTGCCTAGATGTGACCTTGTGCCCCATTACATGAACATAGACCTAATTTTGAAAGAAATACGGAGGGGACGAAAAGAGTTCAGAAGAGTCTAGGAGTATGCTCAACAGGAGTAAGACACTAAGCAATAAGAGTACAAGCTAGAGTTGGAGATGATGGATGTAAATTGTTGTAGATAATTTATGAAGACACCTTGCAACATCCTACCCATATCATACATTTCTTGGTGTCTGTGAGAGAACGTTCCTTCGGAAACTACTGTGCAGCAAAGCGAAATGAGCGATTTAATGACACCAGTCAACCAGGTGATAGCCAGCGGCAAGTGAGGGCTGCGTCCTTCCCGGTGGGCGTCGTTGGACCATTCACGTCCTGAGGTGAGCGAGCTGGGCCTTCTGACCCGTGGCCTCGAAACCCTCAACTTTGACCTTAGGACTGTTCAAACGTAAGATATCAACTAATTACTCATCAAATGTACATACTTATTTTTTGCATATTAAAGGGAGCAAGCTACACTTTAATTACTTAAAAGTTGTCTAGTAGCAGAATACGGCGATCTTGATGAATATTTAGTTTCGATCGTCAGACTCAAGGTGGCCAGGGCCAAGATTTGTAAAATACCAGGCTTGTCCACGCACACGCAGATTAGGTGACTTTACGTTCGGCGGACTGGGAGAGGATGGGAAGCAGAAAGGTTCTTTATCAACCATTCGCCTACTTTGAATTTTTCAACAATATCCCTGATCTTTAACTGATGTTATGCGTATTCAACCTCAATGTAATATTCGTACAGTAACAATATAAAATAATGCAGTGTTTTAGTTTACAGTCACTGTACAAATTACCGAAGTAACGCGTCCTATCTCTTGCCATCGGTGACGATATGCGCACAACGGAAAAATGTTGATTTGGTCGTGCAAGACCTGGTATATTATAGACCTCGGCCACGGCTAGGTTCCCTGACAGCTCGCAACATGACCCAAACTTGGACGCTATGTCGAGAGTATTTGATGTGAGTCGTTCACTGTCACTGATATGAAAGACATTGTGTGCAACGAATAATAGGTACCGAGAGTGATAGGTATATGAAAATACATTTCCATGCGAGTGTGTGCTAGGATATAGGACAAACCCTTGCGTGCGTGGACTCCATGCCAGTCTTAGAGGGCACTTTGTAAACTAGACTGAGATACCTCAACACGTACACGAACCACAGCACCAATGAGTCCAGCCAAGGATCCAGCGACGGGCGGGAATACTAGTTTACTCCGTCTAAGATTTGCGTCCGTAAACGAGAGGAGGCAGTGCCGACGGGCGGTCGTCGGCACGGTGTGCTGACCACCTGACGTCGGTGCAAATTTGTGCCATTGCTGTTCCGATTGTTCATCGTCATGTTGGACTCTATCTTGTGAAATACTATTTTGTATTGGAAGATATTTTCATAACAGAGAAATATCAATAATTGAGAAAGACCATCCCCTGTAAAAGTGTAAATTATTGCCGTTGAAGTTTCAGATATTAATAATGTTTTCTTTATAATATTATTCTTTCCTTGCATGTAAATAAAAGCTAAATAGGTGACTAGACGTAGTATGTATCACCCTGGCATGTTTTAGTCCTTAGCTTAGAGGGACAGAGGGCGGCCCAGCACCCCCAAACCCTCTTGGGTCCGCTGAACGAGACCAACCACAACCACAGTACAAACCCAAACGTGCTGCTGTGGGTACGCGACAAGCGTGTGCCAGTAACTGCTGCAGGCAGGTGAGGAAGATCAGAGAGGTAACTGGTAAACTTATTTGGTAGAATGTAGTCTCTCTCTCTCTCTCTCTCTCTCTCTCTCTCTCTCTCTCTCTCTCTCTCTCTCTCTCTCTCTCTCTCTCTCTATATATATATATATATATATATATATATATATATATATATATATATATATATATATAAAATGTGTACACACACACACACACACACACACACACACACACACACACACACACACCAACTTGCGATGACGAGTCCAGCTCGTAGTCAGGCCGTGGGGTGAATCACACCACTCCCTCTGGGCTGTGCCCTGCCAGGCTAACTTATTATAGCAGGCCGAGTTTTAACCCTCGCTCTGGCCGCTTCATTATTTTCAGTGACATTGAACGGCTACTGTCTCTTGAGAAAATGATAGCGGAGTGACGTCCCAGCAGTACCCACACATCGGTTAAACGAGCTCCAAAGCTCTCTCAGGAAGGGAACTGCCTGGCGATCACGTGTCTAGAACGTTGTCAGGCCGTAGTGAATTACACACACACACACACACAAACGCACCTCCCCCCCCCCCCCCCACACACACACACACACACATACACACACACAGCCCTTTCGGGAAGATTAACTTCGTGGGTGAGGGCGCAGCTATTGTTCGACGCCTCTCTCAGCCTCCGGGATGTCATATTGCTGAGAGCACCGACAACTTCCCTTCCAACCACGCCTCCACTGCTCCACTACCACCACCACCACCACACCGATACTGTTACTACCTCCACCATAAGTCACCACTGAGTTATTGCTGCTGATTTCTCTTCACTCTCTCACTAAGTGCTACCGCATTTTCGCTCTGAAGTTTTTCGATGATTATATACCTGATGTGGATTTTAGCACCTTGAATCATAGGTCTTGAATATTTTTCCAGCTTGAATAGCAATTAGCATGATATAATTCTCCCTCTCTCCCCATCACTCCACTATACGGGGAGGCTGTGCATGGGGACGATTCTTGTGTTACTTTTGTTCTCGCAACTCAACAAGGCAAATAAGTAATTAGCACGCCCTCTGTGTGTGTGTGTGTGTGTGTGTGTGTGTGTGTGTGTGTGTGTGTGTGTGTTAGATCGTGCCCTCACAGTCAAGATTTCTGATGTTGCATAGCGATAAATCGACAGGTACCACAAGACTCATTCAGGGAACCCGTAAAAGTAGTTTTGACATCTTGCGATACATTTTTTATACTCTCTGTATAAGGACTGAAGCTCCGTCAACATCTTGATCTCAATGTATCCTAAAGATGAGAGCAATCAATATACCTGGATAGACGATCAGAATGTGTGAACAACAGTTGACGTGGATAATCGGTTAATGTATGTGAATGTATGTATGTGTACAATTTATATGTAATGAACAACGAAAGGATCATGTGTTAGCTTACTGGACACAAATATTTGACGCAGCCACCAATTGGTAATACTTGGTAAGAATCTACACAGTGCTGCTCTTATAACTGAATTGGTCATTGATGCGATAAGGAAGGTCTACAATTACTTGACAGATGGGTCTGCAAAGTGTGTTAACGGGAAGACATTTGTTATTTATTATTAACGGGCATGTGCACGTTAGTGTGTTGAGAGAAGCAGATGCAACTACATACTGAGAGAAGAGCATTTAACTTCGCAGTTAAAAATACGCAGGTAAGCTTTTCAACGTTACTTACGCACCTGTGACACCGAAACACTCAAGGTATGCTATCTGATAGATGCTGCAACTTGACAACCACGGAGCTAATTTTTAGTAGAGTAGAAAAGCATAGTAATGAATATTCTCTTTTTGCGTACCAAACTGTTTATTCCTTGATAAACGGAAACTCACAATGTATTGTACTCTATAATCCACGGGTGTAGTTTGAACTATCAAATTTTATACCACACATCTCCTGGCACTACGCCCTGGGACTCAACTCTCATTAGTTTGATGTATTCAATTTTAAGTAAGTTTCAGGTTTAAACTTTATTGGATGGCTCAATAATAACTGACCTATCTTTTTACGTGCCTATATCTCGCCATCCATCAATGTATCCATAGCTATTTGTCTGTCTACCTATTTGTTTATATGTAGATACATAAACATATACACACACATGTAGTCATTTATGTTAGCATGGACAGAAACTTTTTGTCGTTGGATCCGGGGCTCGGGAAAGTCAGCAATTAACGTTGTTATATTCTTTGCATGAAAACAGGCAAGTGCGGGCAGAAAATCGTCGAGGTGAGTCCTAGTGACCAAGAAACTGGGAAATAAAAGTTCCTCAAGCAGAGTTCCCCTTTTATGTTTTCAGAAACTATCCTCAGTACTTTTCTCTCACCTTGACAATACCACTCTAATTACTGAAAGGAAATTTTTTCAGTAGGGAAATATATGAAAAGGGGGAGGCCCTTAAACATATGTCAGATAATTATTTACATAAGAAGAAACTACAACGGAGGAAAGATTCTGAATAAGGACAAAAGTCACGCCAATAAATCCTTTAACCGCCAAGTCATGTTAAAAATGAACGATATATGATATAGTTTAAAGATTATCTAAATTAATAATCTCAGTTTTCTATCATAAAGGCTAAATGAACACTCACCAAAATGTCGGCCTTTAACACCAGTAGGCTTCCTTGAGGGGCCTGGATGGTGGTCGGCTCCAGCCCGTCATGGTGCAGGCAAGTGGTTTTTTTATAGTGGCGCCATCTTTTCTTGGCTCATGCTGCCCCCCGGAACTCCTTCTTGATTCACTTGGACGGTTTCCTCTAGAGTCCGGGTTGATGGGTTGTCTTCAGGACAGCATGTGGGTAGTCTTAGGCCACTCGGCGGTGACTGAAAAATCCCAAATGGTAGCGTGGGGATTCGAACCCGCGTCGTCCATCACGCGGTGAATATGGAGCCCACACGCTACCACTCAGCCACCGCCTACCCTGCTACAGTTATCGGCGACTAGGACCCAAAGCCTTGCGTTTCGTGGGACTTGATGCGTTTGGTATTACAGCTGCACATGCCGCTAATGTTTCAAAGAGATCATTCTTGTAATAATCTTTACACTACAGCAACACCACATAACTTAGAGAACGATGCTAGTGTTGTTACGGCTTAAGCTAAGTGTTTGGTCCCTCTGGTTACCACTATCTACAGTGATATTCATCCATCACCATTTGTGTTCTTCCCTTCAGACGTATCTTTTTATGTGCCTATATCTCACCATCCATCAATAGCTTGGACCGTCATGCGGGTGCTCCACGGAGAGATAGGCGTAGCTCCTCTGGCTTGATTGCTTTGTATTAGCATAATTAACCCAAACTTGCTAGTGCTTGTTCCCCCAAAACAATATTGTAACTGGAGGACACAACAAATATATGTACACAAAACTGGATGAGAATTTTAAACGCTGCTAAGTGGTTTCAGTCGATCGATATATCTACCAGGCTTGTCAGAAATGTCCTACTTTTACAGTTGATTTTATAAAATACCTGCTCAAATGGATATATCTCTAACTGGTGTGCAGTATTCAGGTACACCATATAATATTTATGAATAGTCATCGCCAGGTCTTAAAAAAAAAATTACCTTGGTCGTTTTCAGTGATGGAAAACAAAAAAAAAAGTTGAGGCAACCAAGACTAATTAAATGTATGTTGCTGTTCTATTTTAAAATCACATCAAATTATAAACTGCCCAAACGTGAGAGCATAGATATCACGAAACTAACATTCTGAACTGAAATGCACGATTGTTTCTTTGAAGATATGGATTAAGGTCACAGAGGTATACAGACTTGGTGCTGCAAAGAAAATTACTAACGGAACCAATTTATTAGCAATTAATAAATTTGAGATGTCCAAGAATGACTGGAAAACTTGATGATGTGATAGTCGCAGGGGACTCATATCTGGAAGTCCTGCCGAAGCTTCCTCATGAAGAGCGCGGTGGTGTCCAAGAGGGTGGCCAAAGTTGAGTCATCGCGCATAAAACCTCGGGCTGCCGTCGTCACGTGCCCAGCCAGCCTGCAGCCACACCACTCACCATGTACACAACTTTTACCATGTTCTTCGTATTGCTCCTTATTCATACATATTATAATATTTTTAAGGACTTTCAATTCACTAGACGCGCCTCTAAAGAAAAATGTTAATAGATTGGTTACTCACGTTAATCCGACGGAGGCGACAGCGTTGGTGACCCAGTCGTAGACGCCCGGGAAGAGCAGCACCAGAGACAGACCCACCACCACCAGCAGCGACACCAGGTTGGGTAGCACGTAGGACGCAGTCTGCCAGGAGAAGAGAGGCAGCACGGGTAAGGAACAGAAAAGAGGTACAAGACGGTTGATCTGTTACAATTAATTTAGAAATTACAATAGATGACAAGCAATCATACAACAAACGTAGACGATAAGCAACATAAAGATATCTGAATAAATGATATTGATGGTGCACATGACGGGATTGATAATTCCTTGCACTTGCGATTCTCTGGGATATAAAGAGACTACAAGAGGCCAGGTGGCCTGCACATGGCGAGCACCACGACACAGCCAGGTGATGCAGCATTGCTAGTAATATTACGATGGAAATTTGTTTTTTCATACACTGATTCATAATTTCCCAGTTAGTCTTCATATAATTTTGATATCATAATGCACCTCTCAAAAATATTGGCCCGGGGCTATACCATTACCACAACTGACCATCCCTGCAAACTTTAACAGAAACTATACAAATTATGAACGACGATCGTCGTGATCAGGCGAAAACCCTTACGAATCCGAGCCCATCGGAGTGTCCGCAATAAGAAAATCTGAAGCATCTTTCCAGGACGATATTTGAATAATATTTTTTTTTTAACAAAACAGAGGCTGCAGGTGCTCACCGTGAGGCTCCTGCCGAGGCCCTCCACAGCGCTGCTGCCGAAGCTGAGACCTGACCCCACGGCAGTGACGCCCGTGCCCGCCAGGTACACGCTTGTGGCCAGGACCTGCACCACCACGCTGGCCAAATCCGGCAGGAAAGACAGCATCTAGGGAAACACTCATTAATGTTTGTGTGTGTGTGTGTGTGTGTGTGTGTGGTTACATTATGTGATGCTTTCATGACTGTATAGGTAAATATAACTTGAGAACACACTGATGTGCATATACAGGCTTTTATTTTTCCATTCACATTAGTAAGACAGCAAATATAGGCGCAGGGATTCCTCATATTACCACAGACGCCACGGTTTCACACTTCCAGTTCTACGTTATCTGAATAGCTCCTAGACAACCAAACTGCATACTAGTGTAGTGTGTCCATTTGGCTTCACTAAACCAACGAACTACACAGACTCTACTGGACTGGAATATTCGAATACCAATAACGAATTAGAATTGGATTAATTTTCTCTTTGCATTCGAATATTTACGTAAAGTATTCGTATTCGACGAATACGCTGATGAATAATCAAATTCATTATCCATCCATGTGATTTTTAACTTCAATTTGAGCATAGACATTTTACAGCATGTTATGAAACGTGACGAAAGAGCATTATTACAAAAATGAATGTGATGTCAACTGTATGGAGAAAGCATTGTTCAGCAAACAAATGCTAACTATAAACAAAAAACATACATCGAGACAATCAAAAAGACTTTCATGAACTATTCGTATTCTACATTCGATTCGCATTTCGTTCATATTCCTACCTAAACATTTGTCTCACATTCACTATATCGCTAATATGGAGAGAGAGAGAGAGAGAGAGAGAGAGAGAGAGAGAGAGAGAGAGAGAGAGAGAGAGAGAGAGAGAGAGAGAGAGAGAGAGAGAGAGAGAGAGAGAGAGAGAGAGAGAGAGAGAGAGAGAGAGAGAGAGAGAGAGAGAGAGAGAGAGAGAGAGAGAGAGAGAGAGATTGTAAACAGTTTTCTTTGCAGCTGATGAACTGAACGGATACTGTTGTTTTTCCAACCCACTGTCATGCGACTACGTTCTAAAATAAAAACTAAAAAAAATAATAGACATGATGGTAGTCTCTAATGGAGTTCAGCATCAGTGAACAAAAGCTAATTATGTGACTCTGAGGCAAACATACAAACAGATAAATAGGAAAGCTACATTGATAAGGAAACTGCATTATAGTAGTAAACAACAGGCCTATAATTTTATACCCCACTTTTTTTTTTGGCATTTCTGATGTTGATACTTTTCATTGTAATATTTTTCTACTGAAACTTTCTGAGTATTAAATTGTGAAATAGTATTGATCAAGAATTCAAGCCTTCAGCCAATTAACCGTGAAGGGAATAAGAATTGAAACGGGGTTCGAAAAATGCGAGATAATGATGATATATTACACGAGTCTCCTTCCCTGTGCCCCTGCCCCCCCTTAAGCTCTTACCTGCGTGACGATCGAAGTCCCGGGGGTGATCAAGGAGAGGACGGGTGACAAGACCCATTCTCCCTGCCCTGCCTCCCGCACGGCCCGCCCAGCCGCTGCCGCCCGCCTCACATTCTCTTGATTCCACACCTTGCCCGCAGTCTCCGCCACAGTCCGCACGGCATCGACAGCTGCATTGTGCGTCAACTAAAACCATGCTGTCTTTTCATATGTTTCCAGCTGTGTATGTGGTATAGTATTGCTCTCAGTTTGGTATAAACATTTTTCGAAAACAAGAAGAAAGAGAACCTGTCTAGCAAATGACATTCACAATACCCACCTACTAAGAATGCAGACATTACGATTCTTTCGAACGCGCGGACAGGAGT